>NC_059192.1:10575717-10613217 GCF_020615455.1 Coregonus clupeaformis | reverse complement strand
TTTGTTTTCGAATTCTTTGTGGATCGCTGTAATCTGAGGGAAATATGTGTCTCTAATATGGTCATACATTTGGCAGGAGGTTAGGAAGTGCAGCTCAGTTTCCACCTCATTTTGTGGGCAGTGTGCACATAGCCTGTCTTCTCTTGAGAGCCAGGTCTGCCTACGGCGGCCTTTCTCAATAGCAAGGCTATGCTCACTGAGTCTGTACATAGTCAAAGCTTTCCTTAAGTTTGGGTCAGTCACTCTCTGTTTAGGGCCAAATAGCATTCTAGTTTGCTCTGTTTTTTTGTTTGTTCTTTCCAATGTGTCAAGTAATTCTCTTTTTGTTTTCTCATGATTTGGTTGGGTCTAGTTGTGTTGTTGTTGTTGTTGTCCTGGGGCTGTGTGGGGTCTGTTTGTGTTTGTGAACAGAGCCCCAGGACAAGCTTACTTAGGGGACTCTTCTCCAAGTTCATCTCTCTGTAGGTGATGGCTTTGTTATGGAAGGTTTGGGAATCGCTTCCTTTTAAGTGGTTATAGAATTTAACGGCTCTTTTCTGGATTTTGATAATTAGCGGGTATTGGCCTAATTCTACTCTGCATGCATTATTTGGTGTTTTACGTTGTACACGGAGGATGTTTTTGCAGAATTCTGCATGCAGAGTCTCAATTTGGTGTTTGTCCCATTTTGTGAATTCTTGGTTGGTGAGCGGACCCCAGACCTCAGAACCATAAAGGGCAATGGGTTCTATAACTGATTCAAGTATTTTTAGCCAGATCCTAATTGGTATGTCAAATTTTATGTTCCTTTTGATGGCATAGAAGGCCCTTCTTGCCTTGTCTCTCAGATCGTTCACAGCTTTGTGGAAGTTACCTGTGGCGCTGATGTTTAGGCCGAGGTATGTATAGTTTTTTGTGTGCTCTAGGGCAACGGTGTCTAGATGGAATTTGTATTTGTGGTCCTGGCAACAATCTTTTTTGGAACACCATTATTTTTGTCTTACTGAGATTTACTGTCAGGGCCCAGGTCTGACAGAATCTGTGCAGAATATCTAGGTGCTGCTGTAGGCCCTCCTTGGTTGGTGACAGAAGCACCAGATCATCAGCAAACAGAAGACATTTGACTTCAGATTCTAGTAGGATGAGGCCGGGTGCTGCAGACTGTTCTAGTGCCCTCGCCAATTCGTTGATATATATGTTGAAGAGGGTGGGGCTTAAACTGCATCCCTGTCTCACCCCACGGCCCTGTGGAAAGAAATGTGTGTGTTTTTTGCTTGTGTACATGGATTTTATAATGTCGTATGTTTTTCCCCCAACCCCACTTTCCATCAATTTGTATAGCAGACCCTCATGCCAAATTGAGTCAAAAGCTTTTTTGAAATCAACAAAGCATGAGAAGACTTTGCCTTTGTTTTTGGTTTGTTTGTTTGTCAATTAGGGTGTGCAGGGTGAATACGTGGTCTGTTGTACGGTAATTTGGTAAAAAGCCAATATGACATTTGCTCAGTACATTTTCACTGAGGAAATGAACTAGTCTGCTGTTAATGATAATGCAGAGTATTTTCCCAAGGTTGCTGTTGACGCATATCCCACGGTAGTTATTGGGGTCAAATTTGTCTCCACTTTTGTGGATTGGGGTGATCAGTCCTTAGTTCCAAATATTGGGGAAGATGCCAGAGCTAAGGATGATGTTAAAGAGTTTAAGTATAGCTAATTGAAATTTGTGGTCTGTATATTTTATCATTTCATTGAGGATTCCATCAACACCACAGGACATTTTGGGTTGGAGGGTTTGTATTTTGTCCTGTAGTTCATTCAATGTAATTGGAGAATCCAGTGGGTTCTGGTAGTCTTTAATAGTTGATTCTAAGATTTGCATTTGATCATGTATATTTTTTTGCTGTTTGTTCTCTGTTATAGGGCCAAAAAGATTGGAGAAGTGGTTTACCCATACATCTCCGTTTTGGATAGATAGCTCTTCGTGTTGTTGTTTGTTTAGTGTTTTCCAATTTTCCCAGAAGTGGTTAGAGTCTATGGATTCTTCAATTACATTGAGCTGATTTCTGACATGCTGTTCCTTCTTTTTCCGTAGTGTATTTCTGTATTGTTTTAGTGATTCATCATAGTGAAGGCGTAGGCTCAGGTTTTCTGGGTCTCTATGTTTTTGGTTGGATAGGTTTCTCAATTTCTTTCTTAGGTTTTTGCATTCTTCATCAAACCATTTATCACTGTTGTTACTTTTCTTTGGTTTTCTGTTAGAGATTTTTAGATTTGATAGGGAAGCTGAGAGGTCAAATATACTGTTTAGGTTTTCTACTGCCAAGTTTACACCTTCACTATTACAGTGGAACGTTTTGTCCAGGAAGTTGTCTAGAATGGATTGAATTTGTTGTTTCCTAATTGTTTTTTGGTAGGTTTCAACACTACTTTCCTTCCATCTATAGCATTTCTTAATATTATTCAGTTCCTTTGGCTTTGATGACTCATGATTGAGTATTGCTCTGTTCAAGTAGACTGTGATTTTGCTGTGGTCTGATAGTGGTGTCAGTGGGCTGACTGTGAACACTCTGAGAGACTCTGGGTTGAGGTCAGTGATAAAGTAGTCTACAGTACTACTGCCAAGAGATGAGCTATAGGTGTACCTACCATAGGAGTCCCCTCGAAGCCTACCATTGACTATGTACATACCCAGTGTGCGACAGAGCTGCAGGAGTCTCCCTCCCAGCTCAGTCTCCCTCTCTCCCTCCCAGCTCTTTCTCTCTCCCTCCCTTCGGGCTCTGTCTCCCTATCAGCTCTGTCTCTCTCTCTCCTTCCCAGCTCTGTCTCCCTCCCTCCCTCCCATCTCTGTCTCCCTCCCGCCCTCCCAGCTCTGTCTCTCTCCCTCCCTCCCAGCTCTGTCTCCCTCCCGCCCTCCCAGCTGTCTCCCTCCCTCCCTCCCAGCTCTGTCTCCCTCCCTCCCCTCCCCTCCCAGCTCTGTCTCCCTACCTCCCTCCCAGCTCTGTCTCCCTCCCTCCCTCCCAGCTCTGTCTCCCTCCCTCCCTCCCAGCTCTGTCTCCCTCCCTCCCTCCCAGCTCTGTCTCCCTCCCTCCCTCCCTCCCTCCCAGCTCTGTCTCCCTCCCTCCCTCCCTCCCAGCTCTGTCTCCCTCCCTCCCTCCCAGCTCTGTCTCCCTACCTCCCTCCCAGCTCTGTCTCTCTCCCTCCCTCCCAGCTCTGTCTCCCTTCTGCCCTCCCAGCTCTGTCTCTCTCCCTCCCTCCCAGCTCTGTCTCCCTCCTGCCCTCCCAGCTCTGTCTCTCTCCCTCCCTCCCAGCTCTGTCTCCCTCCCTCCCTGTCTCCCTCCCGCCCTCCCAGCTCTGTCTCCCTCCCGCCCTCCCAGCTCTGTCTCCCTACCTCCCTACCAGCTCTGTCTCTCTCCCTCCCGCCCTCCCAGCTCTGTCTCCCTCCCTCCCTCCCAGCTCTGTCTCCTCCCTCCCTCCCAGCTCTGTCTCCCTCCCAGCTCTGTCTCCCTCCCTCCCTCCCAGCTCTGTCTCTCTCCCTCCCTCCCAGCTCTATCTCCCTCCCAGCTCTGTCTCTCTCCCTCCCTCCCAGCTCTGTCTCTCTCTCTCCCTCCCTCCCAGCTCTGTCTCCCTCCCTCCCTCCCTCCCAGCTCTGTCTCCCTCCCTCCCTCCCTCCCAGCTCTGTCTCCCTCCCTCCCTCCCTCCCAGCTCTGTCTCCCTCCCTCCCTCCCTCCCAGCTCTGTCTCCCTCCCTCCCTCCCTCCCTCCCTCCCTCCCAGCTCTGTCTCTCTCCCTCCCTCCCAGCTCTGTCTCTCTCCCTCCCTCCCAGCTCAACGTTCCGTTTTAGGACCACTATTGTTTTCACTATATATTCAACCTTTTGGTGATGTCATTTGGAAACACAATGTCAACTTTCACTGCTATTCAGACGACACACAGCTGTACATTTCGATGAAAAATTGTGAAGACGCAAAATTGCCTACCCTGGAAGCCTGTGTTTCAGATATATGGAAGTGGACGGTGGCAGATGTTTTACTTTTAAACTCGGACAAAACAGAGATGCTAGTTCTAGGTCCCAAGAAACAAAGAGATCTGCTGTTGGATCTGACAATTCATCTTGATGGTTGTACAGTCGTCTCAAATAAAACTGTGAAGGACCTCAGTGTTACTCTGGATCCTGATCTCTCTTTTGACGAACATATCAAGAATATTTCAAATCGAAAACTTTTTGTCCAGAAATGACGCAGAAAAGCTAATCCACGCTTTTGTCACTTCTAGATTAGACTACTGCAATGCTCTACTCTACGGCTAGCCGGATAAAACACTAAATAAACTTCAGTTAGTGCTAAACACGGCTACTCTGTGTATATCAATGACGTCGCTCTTGCTGCTGGTGACTCTCAGATCCACCTCTACGCAGACGACACCATTTTGTATACATCTGGCCCTTCATTGGACACTGTGTTAACAAACCTCCAAACGAGCTTCAATTCCATACAACACTCCTTCAGTAGCCTCCAACTGCTCTTAAACACTAGTAAAACTAAATGCATGCTCTTCAACCGAACGCTGCTTGCACCCGCCCACCCGACTAGAATCACTACTCTAGACGGGTCTGACCTAGAGTATGTGGACAACTACAAATATCTAGGTGTCTGGTTAGACTGTAAACTCTCCTTCCAGACTCACATTAAGAATCTCCAATCCAAAGTTAAATCTAGAATCGGTTTCCTATTTCGCAACAAAGCCTCCTTCACTCATGCTGCCAAACATGCCCTCGTAAAACTGACTATCCTACAGATCCTTGACTTCGGCGATGTCATTTACAAAATAGCCTCCAACACTCTACTCAGCAAATTGGATGTTGTCTATCACAGTGCCATCCGTTTTGTCTCCAAAGCCCCATATAATACCCACCACTGTGACCTGTACGCTCTTGTTGGCTGGTCCTCACTACATATTCGTCGCCAAACCCACTGGCTCCAGGCCATCTATAAATCACTGCTAGGCAAATCCCCGCCTTATCTTAGCTCATTGGTCACCATAGCAACACCCACCCGTAGTCTGCGCTCCAGCGGGTATATCTCACTGGTCATCCCCAAAGCCAACACCTCCTTTGGCCGCAATTCCTTCCAGTTCTCTGCTGCCAATGACTGGAACAAATTGCAAAAATCTCTGAAGCTGAGACACTTATCTCCCTCACTAACTTTAAGCATCAGTTGTCAGAGCACCTTACCGATCACTGCACCTGTACACAGCCCATCTGAAATTAGCCCGCCCAACTACCTCATCCCTATATTGTTATTTATTTTGCTCATTTGTACCCCAGTATCTCTATTTGCACATCATCTCTTGCACATCATTCCAGTGTTAATACTAAATTGTAATTATTTTGCACTATAGCCTATTTTATTGCCTTACCTCCATAACTTGCTAAATTTGCACACACTGTATATATATGTATTTCTGTTTCTGTATTTTTGACTTTGTTTTGTTTTACCCCATATGTAACTCTGTGTTGTTGTTTTTTATCGCACTGCTTTGCTTTATCTTGGCCAGGTCGCAGTTGTAAATGAGAACTTGTTCTCAACTGGTTTACCTGGTTAAATAAAGGTGAAATAAAAATAAAAATACTAGAATCATGACTAGAACCAAAAATGTGATCATATTACCCCAGTGCTAGCCTCTCTACATTGGCTTCCTGTTAAAGCTAGGTCTGATTTCAAGGTTTTACTGCTAACCTACAAAGCATTACATGGGCTTGCTCCTACCTTTCTCTCTGATTTGGTCCTGCCGTACATACCTACACGTACGCTACGGTCACAAGACGCAGGCCTCCTTATTGTCCAGAGAATTTCTAATCAAACAGCTGGAGGCAGGGCTTTCTCCTATAGAGCTCAATTTTTATGGAATGGTCTGCCTATCCATGTGAGAGACGTAGACTCGGTCTCGACCTTTAAGTATTTACTGAAGACTCATCTCTTCAGTAGGTCCTATGATTGAGCGTAGTCTGGCCCATCGGTGCGAAGGTGAACGGCAAGGCACTGGAGCGACGAACCGCCCTTGCTGTCTCTGCCTGGCCGGCCCCTCTCTCTCCACTGGGATTCTCTGCCTCTGACCCTATTACGGGGGCTGAGTCACTGGCTTACTAGTGCTCTTCCATGCCGTCCCTAGGAGGGGTGCATCACTTGAGTGGGTTGAGTCACTGACGTGATCTTCCTGTCCAGTTTGTCGCCCCCTCGGGCTCGTGCAGTGGAGGAGATCTTCGTGGGCTATACTCAGCCTTGTCTCAGGGTAGTAGGTTGGTGGTCTGTTGATATCCCTCTGGTGGTGTGGGGGCTGTGCTTTGGTAAAGTGGGTGGGGTTATATCCTGCCTGGTTGGCCCTGTCCGGGGATATCGTCGGACGGGGCCACAGTGTCCCCCGACCAGGGGCGGTGTGTTCATTAGGGCGATATGGGCGACGCACTGCCAAACGGGAAAAGGAAGGGATTTTTTTTCTAATCAATTATATCACGGCAACAGTAGTTCAGTGTTCTAATCTAGATGCCTGATCTGCCAATAAATGTCCAATCATGCTAAAGTCGTGCTTCAAATGTCCCCGCCCGTTTTGGGGCGATTTCAGTCAGGTTGAAAATCGCCCAGAAGTCTCTCATAGCCTCTAATGTAAAATATTTTTTTTTCAAATATCTGACCTTTCAATACAATCTCTATGGGTTTCTGAGGGCTTGCACTTACGCGCTTTCGTCATACGTAATGTAACGATGAACGTAACTAAGAAACTACTCTTTCACCCTGAAGGCGGCAAGGCAGTAACGGACATGCACCATCTTTCAGAAAAGATTAAGAAACATGAGCTGTCAAAGACCCACATGGATAGCTGTTTGAGATTGTCTGCTTTTGGGAGAGTGAATATTGCCACTCAACTGGATGAGGGATACAGGCTAGCTGTCCGCCGCCACAACGATGAGGTTAGCAACAGCAGAGTCGTGAACACTGTCTACGAGAATCGAGACGACCTCATAGAATGTTTTTGAAGCCATCCGGACGGGTTCATTGGGTTCATTTGACCAGCACACATTGAGAGAGGCAGCTGGCTGCGTGAGGATACTACATGATGAAGATTTAATTTTTTTTCCTGCGGCTTTTTCACAAAATCATGCCCCACGTCGACATTCTGTACCAGAAGCTACAGAAGAAGGACATCGATGCTGTGTTTATCAAACGTGCCCTCGACAGCTTCACAAGCAAGTGCAGGCCATAAGGTAAGATTAAACAATATCAAAAAATGTGGTAAAAGCTCTTGTTGATCCTGCAATCTGAACAAATACCAAGATGCTGTATTTTCAGCTGATATTTCATTTGTTTATGGAAATGCATATTGTTTATGCAGTGTTGAGGAATGTGAAAGAACACCCTTGATTATTTTTACTGTGATAACTTATTTTGCTTTTGTAAGCCAACACTTTTGAGATCAGTCAATAAATGCTTCTGGTATTGACTTATATGCTGCCCCTGTCTTCATGTTGTTGCTGGACATATCTTTTTAAAAATGTGTGTAGGTCACCTAAATCATCAGAAAAATTGCCCCCCCTGAGAATTTTTTCAGGAGCCGCCACTGCCCCCGACCCCCCCTGTCTCAGCCTTCAGTATCTATGCTGTAATAGTCTATGTGCCGGGAGGCTAGGGTCAGTCTGTTATATCTGGTGTAATTCTCCTGTCTTTACTGGTGTCCTGTGTGAATTTAAGTTTGCTCCCTCTAATTCTCTCTCTCCTCCCGGAGGATCATGCCTCAGGACTACCTGGCCTGATGACTCCTGGCTGTCCCCAGTCCACCTGGTCGTGCTGCTGCTCCAGTTTCAACTGTTCTGCCTGCGGCTATGGAACCCTGACCTGTTCACAGCAGGTGCTACCTTGTCCCGGACCTGCTGTTTTTGACTCTCTCTCGCGCTCTACCGCACCTGCTGTCTCGACCTCTGAATGCTCAGCTTTGAAAACCAAATGACATTTACTCCTGAGGTGCTGACCTGTTGCACCCTCTACAACCACTGTGATTATTATTTGACCATGCTGGTCATCTATGAACGTTTGAACATCTTGAAGAACAATCTGGCCTTAAAGGCCATTTACTCTTAAAATCTCCACCCGGCACAGCCAGAAGAGGACTGGCCACCCCTCAGAGCCTGGTTCCTCTCTAGGTTTCTTCCTAGGTTCCTGCCATTCTAGGGCGTTTTTCCAAGCCATCGTGCTTCTACATCTACATTGCTTGCTGTTTGGGGTTTTAGGCTGTATAGCACTTTGTGACATCTGCTGCTGTAAAAAGGGCTTTATAAATACATTTGATTTGATGAATACCCATAGCTTAAAGCTGCAATACGTAACTTTTTGACCTGACCAAATTCACATAGAAATGTGTGTTATAGATCTGTCGTTATCATTGAAAGCAAGTCTAAGAAGCAGTAGAACTGTTCTATGTGCGCTATTTCTATGCTTCCCGTGCTTAAGTTTCATTTTTGTTTCTTTTACTTTCAGTTTTGTACACCCGTTTCAAACAGCTGAAAATACAATACTTTTGGTTATGGAAATTATATTTCACAGCGGTTTAGATGGTACAATGATTCCTTATACTATACTTGCTTGTTTTGTCACAAACTGAAATTAGGCGAACTATTAGAATTTTAGCAACTTTTTCTTTAGCTATTTTAGCGCATGTTTAATACTAATCACACTTACCTCAAACAGCACACACAAATGTTACACTGAGACACAACAAAGCTGTTTAACATTTTATACTCAGGTAGTGGTGTGTGTGTGTGCGCAGAGGGAGGTGGAAGAGGAGGAGGAGGAGGAGGAGGAAGGGCAGGAAGAGGAGAGAGGAGGGACAATGTGTTAATATTACCTGGACAGGAGGAGGTGAACATGGGTAGGGCGTGGTTATCATGGTTCCTCCTGCGGTACCTCTGGACAAACTCTCTCTGGCTCTCCAGAATACTGAACCCTGCTGCTAGAGTAGTATCAAACACATACTGCACTCCTACATGAGGAAGAGGAAGAGGAAGATTCATCTGGTATGGTAGATGCCTATGAATGTACTGCACGCATAGTTCACATACACACGCTGTGTTGTACTAAGTCATACACACTGTGTTCTAAGTCACACACACACACACACGTTTGTTTTACTATACATGCGAGGACTTTTTGGGGACCATCAATTGATTCACATTCAAAATCATTTTTCCCCTAACCCCAACTCCTAATGTCTAGAGTGTGCAAAGCTGTCATCAAGGCAAAGGGTGGCTATTTGAATAATCTCAAATATAAAATATGTTTTGATTTATTTAACACTCATCCCCCTTGGCGTTTTTCCTATTTTGTTGCATTACAACCTGTAATATAAATTGATTTTTATTTGGATTTCATGTAATGGACATACACAAAATAGTCTGAATTGGTGAAGTGAAAGGAAAAAAATTAATAACAGAAAAGTGGTGCGTGCATATGTATTCACCCCCTTTGCTATAAAGCCCCTAAATAAGATCTGGTGCAACCAATTACCTTCAGAAGTCACATAATTAGTTATATAAAGTCCACCTGTATGCAATCTAAGTGTCACATGATGTCAGTATATATATATATATATATATATATATATATATATATATATATATATATATATATATATATATATATATATATACACACACACCTGTTCTGAAAGGCCCCAAAGTCTGCAACACCACTAAGCAAGGGGCACCACCAAGCAAGCGACACCATGAAGACCAATGAGCTCTCCAAACAGGTCAGGGACAAAGTTGTGGAGAAGTACAGATCAGGGTTGGGTTATAAAAAAAATATCCCAAACTTTGAACATCCCACGGAGCACCATTACATCCATTATTAAAAAATGGAAAGAATATGGCAACACAACAAAACTCACTGACCAGGCAAGCAGGGCATTAATCAGAGGCAACAAAAAGACCAAATATAACATTTACATTTTACATTTTAGTCATTTAGCAGACGCTCTTATCCAGAGCGACTTACAGTTAGTGAATACATTTTTTTTTTTTTTTATACTGGCCCCCCGTGGGAATCGAACCCACAACCCTGGCGTTGCAAACGCCATGCTCTATCAACTGAGCTACATCCCTGCCGGCCATTCCCTCCCCTACCCTGGACGACGCTGGGCCAATTGTGCGCCGCCCATGAGTCTCCCGGTCGCGGCCGGCGGCGACAGAGCCTGGATTCGAACCAGGATCTCTAGTGGCACAGTTAGCACTGCGATGCAGTGCCTTAGACCACTGCGCCACTCAGGAATAACCCTGAAGGAGCTGCAAAGCTCCACAGCAGAGATTGGAGTATCTGTCCATAGGACCACTTTAAGCCGTACACTCCACAGAGCTGGGCTTTACGGAAGAGTGGCCAGAAAAAAGCCAATGCTTCAAGAAAAAAATAAGAAAAAACATTTGGTGTTCGCCAAAAGGCATGTGGGAGACTGCCCAAACATATTGAAGAATGTACTCTGGTCAGATGAGACAAAAATTTAGCTTTTTGGCCATAAAGGAAAACGCTTTGTCTGGCGCAAACCCAACAGGCCGAGAACACCATGTTTTTCATCGGCAGGGACTGGGAAACTGGTCAGAATTGAAGGAATGAAACATTTAAATGTCTTGGAATGGCCTAGTCAAAGCTCAGACCTCAATCCAATTGAAAATCTGTAGTATGACTTTGCTGTACACCAGCGGAACCCATCCAACTTGAAGGAGCTGGAGCAGTTTTGCCTTGAAGAATGGGCAAAAATCCCAGTGGCTAGATGTGCGAAGCTTATAGAGACATACCCCAAGAGACTTGCAGCTGTAATTGCTGCAAAAGATGGCACTACAAAGTATTGACTTGGGGGGAATAGTTATGCACGCTCAAATTCTGTTTTTTTGTCTTATTTCTTGTTTGTTTCACAATAACAAATATTTTGCATCTTCAAAGCGGTAGGCATGTTGTGTAAATCAAATGACACAACGTCCTCCAAAATCAATTTTAATTCCAAGTTGTAAGGCTACAA
The DNA here is from genome assembly GCF_020615455.1 of Coregonus clupeaformis. Taxonomy (NCBI): domain Eukaryota; kingdom Metazoa; phylum Chordata; class Actinopteri; order Salmoniformes; family Salmonidae; genus Coregonus; species Coregonus clupeaformis. The sequence continues at coordinate 10,602,184 of NC_059192.1, read as the reverse complement.
AATAGGAAAAATGCCAAGGGGGGTGAATACTTTTGCAAGCCACTGTACATGATTCCATATGTGTTATTTCATAGTTTTGATGTCTTCACTATTATTCTACAATGTAGAAAATAGTAAAAATAAAGAAAAACCCTGGAATGAGTAGGTGTGTCCAAATTTTGACTGGTACTGTACTTCCGTAAATTTTTTCAACTGGTACCGGGGGACCTTCAGACGAGTGTTGTGACTCGTCTGAAGGTTCGGACACTACAGACGATTTGATGAGAAGACCGAGAGACACAGATACACACTCACTTACCCAGGCTCTTGAGGAAGCCACAGAGTTTGTGTGTAGCCTCAGGAATGTCCAGACCGAACTTTACAGCAAAGAAAGGCAGAGACTGGGGACACACCGACACCACCAGGACCTTGTGTTTGGACACATCACACTTCTGCAATGATAAACAGAGGGAGAGAGACATGTCACACTTTGACCAGGAAGAGAGAGACCATTTGCCTGGCATCCACATTGAATGCCCCATACATTTCAGTGAAGTGAAACAAAGTTTAACCAAACAATCAGTCCGCATGGCAGGCAAAAAGACCAGCAATAAGAACATATATCAAAACTCACCTGACATGAGGTGATCTGGAAAGTACAGCAAAGATAACCCAATATACCCTTGTCTCTTTAGCTACCATTGAAGCATTGACATCACAAAACCTCTCAGATCTCCACAAGCGCTTGGCTTCCACTGGATAGCATAGCCACAATGCCATTCTCATTGAAAGCAAGTCTAAAAAGCGGTAGATCTGTTCTATGTGTGCTATTTCTATGCTTCCCATTCTTAAGATTCATTTTTGCATCTTTTACATTCAGTTTTGTAAACCAGCTTCAAAGAGATGAAAATACTATATTTAGGGGTTTTGAAAATATATTTTACAGCAGTTAAATAGTACAATGATTCTCTACACATAAACTGAAATTAGGCGAACTATTAGAATTTTAGCAACCAGGAAATGGCAGAGCGATTTCTGCATATTGCACCTTTAAGGTTAGGTTTAAAATACAATTTTAAGAAGCAAAGAGAAATTGGCGAGGTTTATGACTTTGTGGCTGTGGTAACTAATGACGACCCAAGTGCTTAGGAAGGCTAATCATGTGAGGTGTCCAGGGTCATATTCATTAGGGACCACCTCACAACACATTTAGTAAAAAATGTGGTTCTTATAAGGTAGTCCCTCTCTGTTTCAGCCTGTTCTTATTGGATAAATCCAGATAGTCCCTCCCTGTTTCAGCCTGTTCTTATTGGATAAATCCAGGTAGTCCCTCCCTGTTTCAGCCTGTTCTTATTGGATAAGTCCAGGTAGTCCCTCCCTGTTTCAGCCTGTTCTTATTGGATAAGTCCAGGTAGTCCCTCCCTGTTTCAGCCTGTTCTTATTGGATAAGTCCAGGTAGTCCCTCCCTGTTTCAGCCTGTTCTTATTGGATAAGTCCAGGTAGTCCCTCCCTGTTTCAGCCTATGGAATACGTCCCAGGTAGCCTGGTGGTGGTCCAGTAGTACCTTGTTGAGGCCCAGGACGCGGGCCACCTCCTCCAGGTTCTGTTGGGAGATCTTTAGGCTCTCCTCCTCGGACACACAGCCCTCACAGGACAGACAGGCACTCAGCAACACCTGCTGCTGGAGGGGAGGCGAGGAGGAAGGGACCTCTCCGTTGGCTCCATCTTTCTCCAGAATGCCTTCACTACTCTGTTTCTTGTTGCACTGGAAATGACAAATCAATACATCAATCAAGGTTAGAATTGGACACAGTATAAAATGTTTGACTATCATATGCTAAAAGTAACGCACTCAAACAACTGGGACAGATACGATTGGATGGACTATTTCTGTTGCAGAGAGCCACTTCCACACTGCATAGCGAAACCACAGACATTCCACGGGCTTACCTGTTTAGTGCAATTCTCACACTTCTCCTTGCGTCTTCCCATGTTCACTTCTGACATGTTTATGTGAAATGGCTGTTGGATTTCATACGAACACAAGAGCAAGGTCAGTGAGCCATCCAACTCCACAGTAGACCTGGAATATTCACAACACTTCTACACATTCTCCTTGGACAACTGTCATGCCAACTACTAAGATCCAAACTAAATTGCTAGTATTTGTGTGTGTGTGTGTGTGTGAGAGAGACTCAACTCCACCCAACTTTTACATCGTTAACCATATCCTAACCAATCAGGATCATTCTTATCTCAACAGTAGCATATTATAATGATTTTAAACTGCCTATGGCGACAAAACAGTGTCCTGTCATCACACAAAATAGCACACATAATTGCACCAAGTGTGTGAATAGGCAGGCAATAAAGCCTTATTCTGATATGCTATTACATACAGTGGGGGAAAAAAGTATTTAGTCAGCCACCAATTGTGCAAGTTCTCCCACTTAAAAAGATGAGAGAGGCCTGTAATTTTCATCATAGGTACACGTCAACTATGACAGACAAATTGAGGAAAAAAATTCCAGAAATTCACATTGTAGGATTTTTAATGAATTTATTTGCAAATTATGGTGGAAAATAAGTATTTGGTCACCTACAAACAAGCAAGATTTCTGGCTCTCACAGACCTGTAACTTCTTCTTTAAGAGGCTCCTCTGTCCTCCACTCGTTACCTGTATTAATGGCACCTGTTTGAACTTGTTATCAGTATAAAAGACACCTGTCCACAACCTCAAACAGTCACACTCCAAACTCCACTATGGCCAAGACCAAAGAGCTGTCAAAGGACACCAGAAACAAAATTGTAGACCTGCACCAGGCTGGGAAGACTGAATCTGCAATAGGTAAGCAGCTTGGTTTGAAGAAATCAACTGTGGGAGCAATTATTAGGAAATGGAAGACATACAAGACCACTGATAATCTCCCTCGATCTGGGGCTCCACGCAAGATCTCACCCCGTGGGGTCAAAATGATCACAAGAACGGTGAGCAAAAATCCCAGAACCACACGGGGGGACCTAGTGAATGACCAGCAGAGAGCTGGGACCAAAGTAACAAAGCCTACCATCAGTAACACACTACGCCGCCAGGGACTCAAATCCTGCAGTGACAGACGTGTCCCCCTGCTTAAGCCAGTACATGTCCAGGCCCGTCTGAAGTTTGCTAAAATGCATTTGGATGATCCAGAAGAGGATTGGGAGAATGTCAGATGAAACCAAAATAGAACTTTTTGGTAAAAACTCAACTCGTCGTGTTTGGAGGACAAAGAATGCTGAGTTGCATCCAAAGAACACCATACCTACTGTGAAGCATGGGGGTGGAAACATCATGCTTTGGGGCTGTTTTTCTGCAAAGGGACCAGGACGACTGATCCGTGTAAAGGAAAGAATGAATGGGGCCATGTATCGTGAGATTTTGAGTGAAAACCTCCTTCCATCAGCAAGGGCATTGAAGATGAAACGTGGCTGGGTCTTTCAGCATGACAATGATCCCAAACACACCGCCCGGGCAACGAAGGTGGCGCAGTGGTCTGCTTCGCAGTGCTAACTGTGCCACTAGAGATCCTGGTTCGAATCCAGGCTCTGTCGCAGCCGGCCGCGACCGGGAGACTCATGGGCGGCGCACAATTGGCCCAGCGTCGTCCAGGGTAGGGGAGGGAATGGCCGGCAGGGATGTAGCTCAGTTGATAGAGCATGGCGTTTGCAACGCCAGGGTTGTGGGTTCGATTCCCACGGGGGGCCAGTATAAAAAAAAAATGTATTCACTAACTGTAAGTCGCTCTGGATAAGGGCGTCTGCTAAATGACTAAAATGTAAATGTAAATGAAGGAGTGGCTTCGTAAGAAGCATTTCAAGGTCCTGGAGTGGCCTAGCCAGTCTCCAGATCTCAACCCCATAGAAAATCTTTGGAGGGAGTTGAAAGTCCGTGTTGCCCAGCGACAGCCCCAAAACATCACTGCTCTAGAGGAGATCTGCATGGAGGAATGGGCCAAAATACCAGCAACAGTGTGTGAAAACCTTGTGAAGACTTACAGAAAACGTTTGACCTGTGTCATTGCCAACAAAGGGTATATAACAAAGTATTGAGAAACTTTTGTTATTGACCAAATACTTATTTTCCACCATAATTTGCAAATAAATTCATTAAAAATCCTACAATGTGATTTTTCTGGATTTTTTTTCTCATTGTCTGTCATAGTTGACGTGTACCTATGATGAAAATTACAGGCCTCTCTCATCTTTTTAAGTGGGAGAACTTGCACAATTGGTGGCTGACTAAAGACTTTTTTTCCCCACTGTATGTACATTATGATAACTATGTTGATGAAGACCCAAAGAATGGACCCAAAGCTCAAATCATCTGTGCTCAGAGTAGCCTACTCAACAACTCCAAGAAATGAGTAGCTAGCCACATGTTTAATTTATTTTTAAAGTAGCTCTCATGCTAGAAAAGGTTGGAGACCCCTGGGCTATTGTATTCAATATTGGCTTACATATCATACAGTAACTAAAGACACAAATAACATAGTAGATTATTATTATATATCATCATCATAATTGTCTGATATATTATGTAATAATTACTAAACAACGGATGAAGCCTCTGTGAGAACATATAGGCCTATTATCCGGACCAAATAGAACAAGCAATTATGGTGGAAATTGCTATTTATATCCTGGTAATATGGTTAAATGATCTATTATTACGCTTTCTCTAACTAAACAGTAATTGGAGTCAGGAGAAAAATGTTCCCTTCTTACCATCAAATGTGCAATTTCTTGTTTGCCTCAGACAACCTTGCTCTCCAGAACCCTAGCGTCTATGAACGCAGCACAGGCTACAGCTATGACGTCTATACCAGGGTCCATCGTCAGCCACGTATTAGTCAAATTAAATATTTCAATAAATACGTGTATATTATATCAGTGCACTCACCGGTTGGACGTTTTCTACTGTGCTGCCTTTAAAGAAAATACTTCAAACACATCTCAAGAAGAAAGGGGGAGTTTGAGCAGGGGTAATATGCTACGTTCTGGATAGCATGTGATCTCATACAGCTTGCTCAGCAATATCTGGAGTGATTACGATACAGCAGAAAGGCAACAATGGTCAATATGCGACGGTTTCGGTCACAAGACCAGCTACTGTTGAAATTAGTCGGGCGTTCCAGACAAGTTTTCACGACGACTTGACTTCAGAATACGTGACTCCATTGTGTTCACCAGTCATTGAAGGGCGCATGCGTAAAACCCTCCCCGCCTCGACAGACATCGTCATTGCGTTAGCCTTGCAGCATTGCTTTGCAGAGGCAGTTGCAGCGCGTTCTGTGTGTTGGACGTTGGATTTATCCAACGAATGTATCAAATTGTATGTGTAGACTTGACAGAAATAGTAGCAAAATAGACGATGCGTTTCTATGTGTTTGTGTTATTATTAAAATATCAGAGACACAAGGTGTTTGAAATATTGGGCGGATTCGATTATGCTGAGCCGCGGCAACGGTCTTTGGCCCGTGATGTGAACGGTCAAAAGCGGTGAGGGAGGAGCGACACGGTTTCAAACACAGAGGCGCAACATTGCGAGACTTCGGGGAACGCTTGCGAAACGATCCAAACAGACCAGGCCGGGGTTTGGCGTTTGAGAAGTCAATGAGAGAAGTGAAACATTATTCCTTAGTTAATTTTCTCGAAATCTAAAGGCACGACCTAAATTCGAACCTATGTCTTGAGTAGCTGAACATGTCATTACTCGACTCTCGTGAAAGTGATAAACTGACACGTTTTCATTTTTGGCCAAAAACAACTTTTTATGAAGGAGTGCCTTTGAGTTGAAGGCTTGCATATGCGCACTTTGGCGCGAGACGACCGTTTAAACGTGTAGATGGCCGACGCATGAGTTTAGTTTGCCAACGTCCCCAACAAGTGTGGTTGGAGAAGCAGTTTTAGCCTATTTTCATACTGTACTGTCTTTGGGAGCTCCCTGCTCAAATCGAACAGTAATCTGCCCTGCTCGGTCATGTTGTCAACATGGCAGCATTGTGCACTGTTTAGGAACATACAACGTCTCTTTTCCATAAAATATATGTTAGAATTTTAAAACTAGTTTTCACTGGGAAGGCAGTTGAAGCGTTTTTATCAAACGCAATACATTTTGCACCTGAAAACACATAATCCTACTCATTACTCCACGTGCTTAATTACGTCACTTTGGTTTTGGGCCGACTTCGCCTTCACTTTGAACCGGGCACCTGGCTCACGCCCGGCAGGCAGCCCGGTTCCAAAACTAACGCAATCAACTTTCACCCGGTGCAAGACACGCCTACCCGGGCACCCAGGAAATACTAATCGAATCCCCTCATTGCAACAGCTTTAAACTGCTCATGTCATCATCCAATCAGTGAAGACTTACCCCGGAAGGAAGCAACACCCCACCCACTGTGTGTTTTTGCTGTAAAATGAAATGAACTGAAACTTCTCTAAAAATTGTAAATGTAAGTTTCACTATCATCAAGCCGATTTGTCACATTGTTTCCTGTGTGTATCATTTTGTGGAATTTCGTTGAAGAGTGTAAGGTAAGACAGAAATGAATAGATACGGATACAAATTATTTAATTCAAAGTATCATATAGGCGAGATTATGAGTGATCGTAAATAGTCTACCATATGGTACTTGGATGCTCTGGGGTTGGGTTGTCTCTTAGGCACACACAAAAAAAATGATATTACCCGCTGGGTAAGTAGGTTCAATAATAAGGTAGTGATCCTGAGTGGCGCAGCGGTCTAAGGCACTGCATCGCAGTTCGATCCCGGGCTGTATCACTACGGACAGTGATCGGGAGTCGCATAGGGGAGGGTTTGGCCAGGGTAGGTCGTCATTGTAAATAAGAATTAGTTCTTAACTGACTTGCCTAGTTAAATACAATTTAAAAAATGGTCACTGATGAATGCAAAGCCGGATGTTTGAACCGGGAAATAGTTAGAGATGAGGGAATGGGGAAGCAGATCTGAAATACAGAAGGCCTTGTAACGTCACTACTTCTGCCACACATCCTCCCTGTTTCCTTGGAAGTAAACATTGACCTACCATAGAATTACAAGTGTAAGCACCGGTTCTTCTATATTACATAGCTTTAGACTTTACTGTCTGTCTGTCAGATGGGGTATATGCAGGTAGAGGAGCACACCTCCAACATGTTACACCTGAAGAGATCACCTGGCATCCGCTCCTGGTCGCTGCTTGTAGGTAGGATCATTGTGTGTGTGTGTGTGTGTGTATGTATATTCAGTGTAAATATGTATTTATTTGAATGCAATGTCAAAACAAATTGACCCAGCATTTAGTCCTTTTTCTGATTACAGGTATTGCGTCCATTGGCCTGGCTGCTGCATACTACACCTCAGGTATAACCCGATTTACAACCGTCACCATACTACACCTCAGGTATAACCTGATTTACAACCGTCACCATACTACACCTCAGGTATAACCTGATTTACAGGCGTCACCATACTACACCTCAGGTATAACCTGATTTACAACCGTCACCATACTACACCTCAGGTATAACCTGATTTACAACCGTCACCATACTACACCTCAGGTATAACCTGATTTACAGCCGTCACCATACTACACCTCAGGTATAACCCGATTTACAGGCGTCACCATACTACACCTCAGGTATAACCCGATTTACAGGCGTCACCATACTACACCTCAGGTATAACCTGATTTACAACCGTCACCATACTACACCTCAGGTATAACCTGATTTACAGGCGTCACCATACTACACCTCAGGTATAACCTGATTTACAACCGTCACCATACTACACCTCAGGTATAACCTGATTTACAGGCGTCACCATACTACACCTCAGGTATAACTTGATTTACAACCGTCACCATACTACACCTCAGGTATAACCTGATTTACAGGCGTCACCATACTACACCTCAGGTATAACCCGATTTACAACCGTCACCATACTACACCTCAGGTATAACCCGATTTACAACCGTCACCATACTACACCTCAGGTATAACCCGATTTACAGGCGTCACCATACTACACCTCAGGTATAACCCGATTTACAGGCGTCACCATACTACACCTCAGGTATAACCCGATTTACAGGCGTCACCATACTACACCTCAGGTATAACCCGATTTACAGGCGTCACCATACTACACCTCAGGTATAACCTGATTTACAACCGTCACCATACTACACCTCAGGTATAACCTGATTTACAACCGTCACCATACTACACCTCAGGTATAACCTGATTTACAGGCGTCACCATACTACACCTCAGGTATAACCTGATTTACAGGCGTCACCATACTACACCTCAGGTATAACCTGATTTACAGGCGTCACCATACTACACCTCAGGTATAACCTGATTTACAACCGTCACCATACTACACCTCAGGTATAACCTGATTTACAACCGTCACCATACTACACCTCAGGTATAACCTGATTTACAGGCGTCACCATACTACACCTCAGGTATAACCCGATTTACAGGCGTCACCATACTACACCTCAGGTATAACCTGATTTACAGGCGTCACCATACTACACCTCAGGTATAACCTGATTTACAGCCGTCACCATACTACACCTCAGGTATAACCCGATTTACAGCCGTCACCATACTACACCTCAGGTATAACCTGATTTACAGGCGTCACCATACTACACCTCAGGTATAACCTGATTTACAGGCGTCACCATACTACACCTCAGGTATAACCTGATTTACAGGCGTCACCATACTACACCTCAGGTATAACCCGATTTACAGGCGTCACCATACTACACCTCAGGTATAACCTGATTTACAGGCGTCACCATATTACACCTCAGGTATAACCTGATTTACAGGCGTCACCATACTACACCTCAGGTATAACCTGATTTACAGGCGTCACCATACTACACCTCAGGTATAACCAGATTTACAGGCGTCACCATACTACACCTCAGGTATAACCTGATTTACAGGCGTCACCATACTACACCTCAGGTATAACCTGATTTACAGGCGTCACCATACTACAGCACTGCTTTAGTTGAGTACAGAAACAGTCTGGTACCTAGGCCAGTCATCATTGACATAATTAAGACATAAAAATACCTGTCTCTCTTCCCTCTTTTTTCCTGTCTTTCCAGACAGTATCCTGTGGAAGCTGTTCTACGTGACGGGCTGTCTGTTCGTGGCCATGCAGAACATGGAGGAGTGGGAGGAGGCAGTGTTTGATAAAACCAAGAATGTGATTGAGCTGAAGTCCTTCAGTCTGTACGCCCTGATTCTCACCATGTGGAGGAGAGGCCAGGAGAAAGGTGAGGAACATCATCACCTAATGTGTCCTGTACTTTCACATTGACTCTCCTTTAACAATAAGGGTAGGATGATGGGATGAGTTTTCAAATCCAGTAAACGCAGGGGTCTTCAACCGTGGTCTTGGAGAGCTACAGGAATTTTGCTCCACAAACTCACCCTCTCTCCTCCTGTCTCCCATCTCCCTCCCGTCTCCCTCCCGTCCCCCTCCCGTCTCCATCCCATCCCCTGCCTCTCTCTCCCGTCCCCCTCCCGTCTCCCTCCCATCTCTCTCCCGTCCCCCTCCCATCTCCCTCCCATCCCCCGTCTCCCTCCCATCTCTCTCCCGTCTCCTCCCGTCTCCCTCCCCGCCCCCTCCCATCTCCCTCCCATCCCCCGTCTCCCTCCCATCTCTCTCCCGTCTCCCTCCCATCTCCCTCCCATCCCCCGTCTCCCTCCCATCTCTCTCCCGTCTCCCTCCCGTCTCCCTCCCGTCCCCCTCCCATCTCCCTCCCATCCCCGTCTCCCTCCCATCTCTCTCCCGTCTCCCTCCCATCTCCCTCCCATCCCCGTCTCCCTCCCATCTCTCTCCCGTCTCCTCCGTCTCCCTCCGTCCCTCGTCCCATCTCCCTCCCATCCCTCTGCCCTCCCATCTCTCTCCCCGTCTCCTCCCATCTCCTCCCATCCCCGTCTCCTCCCATCTCTCTCCCCGCTCTCCCTCCGTCTCCCTCCCCGTCCCCCTCACGTCTCCCTCCCATCCCCTGCCTCTCTCTCCCATCTCCCTCTCGTCTCCCTCCCATCTCCCTCCCATCCCCCGTCTCCCTCCCATCTCCCTCCCATCCCCTGCCTCTCTCCCGTCTCCCTCCCATCTCCCTCCCATCCCCGTCTCCCTCCCATCTCCCTCCCATCCCCTGCCTCTCTCTCCCGTCTCCCTCCCATCCCCGTCTCCCTCCCATCTCTCTCCCGTCTCCCTCCCATCCCCCGTCTCTCTCCCATCTCTCTCCCATCTCCCTCCTGCCTCCTCTCCCGCCCCTCCTGCCTCCCTCCCATCCCTGCCTCTCGCCTCTCTCCGTCTCCCTCCCATCCCTGCCTCTCTCCCCTGTCTCCATCCGCTCTCTCCCATCCCCTGCCTCTCTCCCGTCTCCCTCCCATATCCCTCCCATCCCCTGCCTCTCTCCCGTCTCCCTCCCGTCTCCCTCCCATCCCCTGCCTCTCTCCCATCTCCGTCCCTGCCTCTCCTCCCATCTCCCTCCCATCCCCTGCCTCTTCCCCGCCTCCTCCCATCTCCTCCGCCTCTCCCTCCCATCCCCTGCCTCTCTACCGTCTCCCTCCCATCTCCCTGCCTCTCTCCCTGCCTCTCCCTCCCTGCCCCTGCCTCTCTCCCCGTCTCCCTCCTCGCCCCTGCCTCTCTCCCCTGCTCCCGTCTCCTCCCATCCCCTGCCTCTCTCCCGTCTCCCTCCCATCCCTGCCTCTCTCCCTCTCCCGTCTCCCTCCGCCTCCTCCCCATCTCTGCCTCCCTCCCTGCCTCTCCTCCCATCCCCCTGCCTCCCTCTCCCCGCCTCCTCTCCCATCCCCTGCCTCCCTCTCTGCCTCCCTCCCATCTCCCTGCCTCCTCCCTGCTCTCCCTCCCATCCCCTGCCTCTCCTGTCTCCTCCTCCCATCCCTGCCTTCTCTCTGCCTCTCCCTCCCTGCTCTCTCCCATCCCCTGCCTCCCTCCCGTCTCCCTCCCATCCCCTGCCTCCCTCCCTGTCTCCCTCCCATCCCCTGCCTCCCTTCCCCGTCTCCCTCCCATCCCTGCCTCCTCCCCTGCCTCCCCTCCCATCCCCTGCCTCCCTCCCGTCCTCCCTCCCATCCCCTGCCTCTCTCCCTGCCCCTCCCTGCCTCCCTCCCCGCTCCCCTGCCTCTCTCCCGTCTCCCTCCCGCCCCTGCCTCTCTCCCGCCTCCCGTCTCCCTCCCATCCCCTGCCTCTCTCCCGTCTCCCTCCCATCCCCTGCCTCTCTCCCGTCTCCCTCCCGTCTCCTCCCATCCCCTGCCTCCCTCCCGTCTCCCTCCCATCCCCTGCCTCTCTCCCGTCTCCCTCCCATCCCCTGCCTCTCTCCGTCCCCCTCCTCCCATCCCCTGCCTCCCTCCCGTCTCCCTCCCATCCCCTGCCTCTCTCCCCGTCTCCCCTCCCGCTCTCCCTCCCTCCCCTGCCTCTCTCCCGCCTCCCTCCCCGCTCCCCTGCCTCTCTCCCGTCTCCCGCCTCCTCCCATCCCTGCCTCTCTCCGTCTCCCTCCCATCCCCTGCCTCTCTCCCGTCCCCTCCCGTCTCCCTCCCGTCCCCTGCCTCCCTCCCGTCTCCCTCCCGTCCCCTGCCTCTCTCCCGTCCCCCTCCCGTCTCCCTCCCGTCCCCTGTCTCTGTCTCCCAGTGGTGCTGGACATGAGGCACCTGCGTGACGTGTGTGTTCAGGAGGAGAAGGTGCGCTACCTGGGGAAGGGCTACCTGCTGGTGCTGCGGCTGACAACAGGTTTCTCCTACCCCCTCACACAGAGCGCCACCATGGGCGGACGCAGGTACGACTGGGGTCTGGAGGGGGAAGAGATAGGGTCTTATAATAGACAGAACATGGAAGATGTTGTGTTAAAGGATCAGATCACAGGTCTCCCAGGATAGGAGAATATTGTAGAATATTCAGCAGTATATTGTAGAATATTGTAGAATATTTAGTGGTATGGAACAGAAGTCAAATCAGCCATGCTGTCTAGTCTTAATCACAACTAGTTGTTTGATCATTTTCTTTCCCCCGCTCCGTCAGTGATGTGGAGGCGGTGGCTTCGTTGCTCAAGCGCTTCCTGGGTCTGGAGGAGCTCCAGTGTCGTTGGGAGCAGGAGGAAGAGGATGAGGAAGAGGAGGAAGAGGACCCAAGCACTGACTCAGAAGAAGAGGGGGACTATGAACCCTCAGTGCAGTAGAGATGAGGAGAGGAAGCCACTGTAGACATGAAATGCACACAAATATATTTTACAGCATTTCATAGTATTATCCCTGATACTGTAAATTGCCTTAAATACTCTCTAGAATGGTAGTTTTCCACAAAATATTTAAACTAAATCATAGTTTGGTGTGTGGCCTGTTCTTAAAGACCAATGATCATTACTGTATAACTGCATTACAGACTAATACTTATAATTACAGTGCCTTTCTATTTAAATGTCATCAGTATTTGTGTGGAAAAACTCATTCAAACATGCCCACAGAATAGGGAACACATTTAGTGTGTTTGAGACCACTCAAGTGAGAATCTTCTATGCATGACTCTACTCACTACAACCATTCATCTGAGTGCATGTGACCGTAAACTATAATCAAGCATGAAGGATTTCCAGGGATCAGTTAAGAATGTATGCCTGTTTTTATGTGAAAGTTAATACTTGCATGTTCATGTGTCTGTCAGCATTCATAGGTCTTATTACTAGGGCCAGAGAGAAACTGGGAAGGCAAAACATTTCAAAACCTCTTGAAAGGACTTCATCTAACATGGTTTAATATTCATAGAGAAAGCTACAGATTTAGTCTCGCCCTATATGAAAGATCAGTCTCAGGTAACATTCCTGTCCATAGACTGTATTGTGTTAGTAATAATGTGTATATTTGACAGGTGTGCTGTATTACATTGTATCTGGACAGTTTTAACTACTGTGTCTGTTAATGAGAGGAAGGTGAGTGTAGATGTCTTGTGTTGCTTGGAAGAAAGAGGATGAATGAGAGATTTGTACGTTTAAACATTTTTTAATGTGTCCAGTTGCTGCTGGAGGACTGCAGGTACTGATTTACCTTCTTTTTTTTGTATTTTCATACATTTATTTGTGCATTTTTTTGTAACAAAAGAACAAAAAGGGGAATTCAATTAAAGTAGCTTTTTGATAATCATGAAATCATTTTCTCACTACCTGGACTTCACTGTATGAAGTCAGCATGGATGGATGGATCTCTCTCTCTCCCCTCTCGCTCTCGCTCTCCCTCCCCTCTCCCTCCCTCCCCTCTCTCTCTCCCCTCTCTCCCCTCTCTCTCTCCCCTCTCTCTCTCTCTCTCTCTCTCCCTCTCTCTCTTCTCTCCCTCCCTCCCTCCCTTCTCTCTCTCTCTCTCTCTCTCTCTCTCTCTCTCTCTCTCTCTTCTCTATCTCTCTCCCTTCTCTCTCGCTCTCCTCTATCTCTATCCCTTCCCTCTCTCTCTCCCCTCTCTCTCTCTCCCTCCTCTCTTCTCTCTCTCTCTCCCCTCTATCTCTCTCCTCTCTCTCACTCTCTCTCTCCCGTTCAGATGCTTACATCATGGCTTGATTCTGCAACTGCTGAGCAATAAGAGGGTTAACTGTCTTTCTCTGTGGTAGGGAGTGAACCAGCCTCTCACAAACCTGAGATAACCACAGTGTTACAGTATTTATCAAGGTTATAGAGCTCTTTAATTCAAGGCATTAATAGTAATAATCAAGAAATCATTATGTGTGCCTTTATTGCAGTGGTCACCGACCCTCTTCCTATATCGTTACAGGGTGTGCAGGCTTTAGTTCCAGCCCATGTGGCTACTGGCTTCACTCACATGTCTTCAAAATGGCGGAGTTCTTCTGTTAGGAGCATGGCTGTTAGTTCCACCACCAGCTCTGCCAACTTCCTCCCTGGAAACACCTCAGTCACACGGAGAGGAGCTGGGGCAGGTTACATAGAGAGACAGAGACGCGTTTAGGATTAAAAACACAATGCACTTATTACAGAGGAGCATTGTCTGTTGAGAAGGCTCTCTCTCACCTCTCCATTGTCTTCACCTCCACAGAAGAGATCCCCAAACTCTCTGTCACCCTGTGCCCACAGCTCTGACAGCCCTGCATCACTGTACCTCTCCAATCGAGATACTAAGAGGGGGACGAGTAGAGACATTGACATTAAGCGCAAATATAGTGTTTGTCTATGTGCATAGCTAAACTGTTCTAGTAAAACCACTAGTTCTTACCAGTGTTTTCCACATCTAGCGTGGGGTTGTAGTCCCACAGCATCGGCTGGACCAATCCTACTAGACTACTGTCTAGCAGACAGGTCAGTGGATTGCAGACTTTTCTGGCCCATAAACTCCTTTCAGGCGAAGACATTGAAATGATTGCGAAACTTTGCAGAACTATCACTTTAGGAGTCTGTACCCTGACCTTTCAGTGTGTCGTGGTCCATCCTGTGCAGCATGTCGTCCCACATGATCACGTTGAGGTTTGGCATCGCCTCCCCGACACCCTTCGCCACCCTGGTCACGTGACTGAGGAACAGCTGCTGTACCGTACGGCCAGGTGCGCTCAGCCAGCGTCTAGACTCCTTTTAATTAAAGGAGTGTCATGCATTGTCCATCATTAGAAAGCTAAATCAATCTTGTATGCATCTCAATATGGCTTCCTTTCCTCATCTCCTCTCCTTTGGCTCCTTTGAATTCCACCTCGTCAGGCTGGTGCTGCCTGGGTGGAGCCTCCACCTGGCGAAGCATCTCCTGTACAAGCTTCACAACCTCCTCTCTGTGGGGTTTGAGAGTGCCCAGGCGGGCCACCTCCCTCAGCCCCCACAACGACCTGTGCTTCAACACAAACTGACAGAGAGAGGGGGGAGAGAGGGGGAAGAGAGGGGGGAGAGAGGAGGAAGAGAGGGGGGAAGAGAGGGAGGAGAGAGGGGGGAAGAGAGGGGGAGAGAGGGGGGAGAAAGGGAGGAAGAGAGGGGGGAGAGAGGGAGGAAAGAGGGAGTGAGAAGTTCAGTGAGTGAGGGTGGGTGAGAAAGGAGGAATATAAATAAAATAATATCAAAGACACCAAGACAATATAACCACATCAATTGGCCTCAATCTCTGCCATTATAAAGTGGGGTATGATATGAACAGGTGGCAGGCAGATATGCGTTCCCTCTCCCTCACCTCCATGTGTCCAAATGTCTGCACCAGAGGAATTACCTCTAACCTTTGGGACTTGGCCACTTCCTGAATGGACAGGACCTCCTCGCGACTGCAGCAGAGAAGAGAGAGGAGAGAGGGGAATCATTATATGCCAGGAGGAACCATTTGTTATTTTTCCACTTTCTAGCAAGGCCAAGATATTGATGTTCCAGGATAACAGATGTTATCAGTGATTGGCTCTTGCCCAACCTGTATGGTGGATGTGTATATATCCCAACCTGTATGGTGGATGTGTATATATCCCAACCTGTATGGTGGATGTGTATATATCCCAACCTGTATGGTGGATGTGTATATAGCCCAACCTGTATGGTGGATGTGTATATATCCCAACCTGTATGGTGGATGTGTATATCCCAACCTGTATGGTGGATGTGTATATATCCCAACCTGTATGGTGGATGTGTATATATCCCAACCTGTATGGTGGATGTGTATATAGCCCAACCTGTATGGTGGATGTGTATATAGCCCAACCTGTATGGTGGATGTGTATATAGCCCAACCTGTATGGTGGATGTGTATATAGCCCATCACTAGCAGTGGTGGTGGCCCTGGCTGTGGTGGGGACCCTCACCTGGCTCTACCTGGCCTCAGGGGACCCTCACCTGGCTCTACCTGGCCTCAGGGGACCCTCACCTGGCTACCTGGCCTCAGGGGACCCACACCTGGCTCTACCTGGCCTCAGGGGACCCTTACGTCACAGAAACCCTGGTCAGACAGGCCGAGGTGGTTGCTCAGCCCAGGGTCTACACTGTGGAGTGTTCTGAGGACTATGAGAACTACAAACGCTACCCAGGTGGGTTTAAAACAACACAGTTTAGTATTAAAGCCACAATTTGTAAGTTATGCATGCCATGGTGATTTGAACAAAGGTGAACAGGCAGGTGGAAGTTTCTACTCTGATGTTGCAGCTGATGTGAGATGCTCTTTTCCCCAGGATGCACTCCTCAGACGTGTGGCCGAGCCGTCACAGACAACTCGGTGCCCAGGGAGGAGGCCATGGCCTCAGGAGGTGAAGGATTCAAAACCATCTCTTTCTCTTCTCCCCCCCCACCCCCCTCTCCCTTATCTCTCTCTCTCTCTATCTCTCTCTCTCTCCTTTTCTCTGTAACTTATCTCTCTACTTCTTTAGTTTGGCAGAGAGGGGGCTGGCTCTAGCTGGTTCAGATGGAGGGGTGAGTATTTACTTTTTAACACATATTTGAACTTAAATAGGACCAGGGAGGAGCTAGGATGAAGACTGTTACTCAGACTCCAGTTGTATCTTTCCCGTGTCTCCACTAGAGGTCAGGGTGGTACAACCATAATTCTATTGGTACAACATCCAAAGTTCAGTTCCTATGGGCTGATAACAGCTACTGTGTAATACTATATCGTTCATGGCTGCTTGCTTGACCACTCAATTCAATTTCGATTTCAATTTAATTCAATTTCAATTTCAATATAAGTAGACTGAAATAAGTCCTAATAGTTTGCTTATTCTCCTCTTTTGGCCTCGCCAGGCTTCCATCCTGGACCTGCACTCTGGGGCTCTGTCCATGGGGAAGCAGTTTGTCAACATCTACAGGTCTCTCTCTCTCTCTCTCTCTCTCTCTCTCTCTCTCTCTCTCTCTCTCTCTCTCCTAACTAACTAACTAACTAACTAAACCATTGATGATGTCACTCACCATCTGGCTTCCATAACAGTGGCATCTCCTGCATAGCAATCCGCCAGCTTTTTTATCCTGCTCTGTTTGGATATCTTCTCTGTCATGGCCTCTTGGGTAATTGTGCACTGTGGTGTCTGCGTTGCTGGATGGTAATGCGTGCTAATAGCCCTGTTCTCTGGCTGCCTGGCTGGCTGATGGTGGCTGATGACAGGTACTTTGGGGAGCAGATAATGGATGTCTTCTCTGAAGAGGACTTCCGCCTCTACAGGTAGGTGTGTGTGTAGTTAAGTTTCCATTCAATCTGCAAGAGACTTTCATGCAAATATTCAAAAATCTGCATAAAAACAAAACGCGCATTTTTCCAACCTGAGATGTGTTTACATCAAATTGACTTGTTGCAGATAAATGGCTGTGCGTCTTGATGTAGTGCACATAAAAATAACTTTTGCGGTTACATTTACTGAACACAAAAATACAAGTTAAACTGGTTTCCAATGCATTTTCACTTGTGTGTGTCTATGAATACAATTCACAGGCCCAGGTTACTGTAAGAAGCCCTGTATAAATCGACTGACTGAGTGACTGTTTCATTGGTTGTTTAATTTGGTGATTGATTGATTACTTCCACCCTCCAGGGAGGTGCGTGGTCGTATCTAGCGGAGACATTTGACCTGGACCCGTCTCTTCTCACGCATCAACAGCACACTGGCCAAGACACAGCATGACGAGTACTGGCTCCCTCACAAAGACAAGGTAAGATAACAGAATAGAAGGTAAGGTGTTATACACACACAATTTTCAACTTTTCTTCTTTCAGCGTTATCGTGTGTCATGAATTACCTTTAGTTCTGAAGTCAATAAGTAGTCAAGCCTCATAGCATCCCACAATGCAATGAATGCCCCCTTCTATTTCACACTATAGCTGACACACTGGCTGTAGCCAGACTCTTCTAAACCAAAGGCTACACTTCCTCCCATTGGTGTTTAAATATCCCCTTTAATATTTATTAAACAGATTTGATATTCATGTAAATGAGCTGAAACTGTTTTGTACTGTAGTTCTGTATCAATGACTTCATAAAACATATGGAATGAACAATAAAATGTATGAAATGTGTTGAGGTGAAGCGTAAAACTTTTTATTCATTTAGTTTTTTCTCTCCAAAAAGTGATTTAAATATGGTCTTGATAGTAGGTTCATAGTTCATCCAAAGTTAAGTATTTTCTGTGGGATTCAATGCATCTTTGATTGCACCACGTGAATGTATCTCATTACTGTTTAGCCAGCAGGGCAATGGAATGAAGCGATCATTTCATGCCAGGTTCCTCCCATTCACTATTCCTGTCTTGACTGTGGACCTCGGCAAAGAAAACTCTTTGAAATTAATTGGGCTATTCGATAAATAGGACTGTTAGCGTTTTTTGTACACGTTGAAAACTACAGATAATGGCTCCCGAAGGATCTGTCGGAATGTTTATCTTGTCTGTTCGCTAACGTGTGTGTTTTAGCATCTTTGAGCATTGTTCATTTACTCGTGCTCCATCATCAGGTTGTGTGTGTGTCTCTGGGAATTGTTCATTCGCATTTTTATTTCTGACCATTATTCATTTCTGGTCATATCTCCTCGGAAGTCTTCCGCAATAGCTCCACAACAGCTGGAGAAAAAAAAAAAGTCATCCAAAAACCCCAACCCTCTCCCCCATCGGTCCCCTTCTCTCCTGCCCTAGGTCCATTTGGCCCAACCTAATTTAAATGTAAATGGGTTTCGGCGTCTTTGGTTCCCTCCCCATCGATCACACTGCTGAGGTGGTTTCATACACCCCTGGCCTCTCTGCTACAATGTGACTGTTCTCTCTACAGCCCAGGACTAATCTACATGATGTCTGACTGGAAGACTTGGGGAAACTAATGTAAAACAGTGTGATTTTATTCAGAACCTTGTGCATGATCATCCAGAAGACAGACACTATTTTTGGGGGTATGTTCCCAAATTGAAGAAGATCATTTTAATTATGTTAATTTGACTACAAATATGTTATGTCCCAGATGTAATTTGGTTTGATCCCACTCAGTGTGTCTGGAGATAATAACAACCTGTCTTGTGTGTTACCTGCCTACCAGGTAACCTACAGAGATCCTTTGACTACACCTGTCTGACTACGGAACCGACTTCACCGGAGGGAGGTTCATCTTCATGGACTCCAATGGCAACCGCACTGTGGAACCACGCACAGGTGAATCTCCACACGATTTAAAACAGTTCAAAATATAGTGGAAAACTCTTGTAAATCCAATTCATTTTTGTAATGATAAAAAGCTATGGACCAGGTAATTTACTACTAACACCATTAAAACCCTTTTGTCCGTCAATTGTAATTCGTGTTACAGGCAGTGGTTAAATTGGGCCAGGTCCCGCCAGGTCCTAGACCCAGCATTGGGCCGGGTCCCGCCAGGTCTAGACCCAGCATTGGGCCGGGTCCCGCCAGGTCCTAGACCCAGCACCTATGATCCAAATGAGAGCCTGGTGGAGCTGATCCCTTTGCTGATGCGATTTTTGAATTATATAATGAAAAATGGTTGTCCACATTTTAATATTTCCTCAGCCAACAACATGAGTAATCAATAGCAGACAACCCCATATAATAATAGTTGACCTATTCAATTGGTCAGATTGTCGCATTCCGAGCAAGAAAATAATATACCTCTCGAGGCGTTTTCAAATTTCGAGTGGCACAAGGAGAAAAATGCCCAGTCATTGCACAACATTCTTAATGTAGTCGTGGGAAAACACACATTTTGAAAGCAGTTTAAAGAGCAGAATCGCAGTTATCTATAGTATTTATTTCTCAACTCCTAAAAATTTGCTAGATGGACCATTTTTAAAACCAGAGTTTTTAGCAGCAACATGGATTAAGTGTATAGCGCTCGCCAATGGTGTTGATAACTGATCTAAAATAGGGACTTTTTGCTAGGATTAAATGTCAGGAATTGTGAAAAACTGAGTTTAAATGTGTACAGTTGAAGTCGGAAGTTTACATACACCTTGCCAAATACATTTAAATACATTTTTCAAAATTCCTGACATTTAATCCTAGTACAAATTCCCTGTTTTAGGTCAGTTAGGATCATCACTTTATTTTAAGAATGTGAAATGTCAGAATAATAGTAGAGAATTATTTCTTTCTTTCATCACATTCCCAGTGGGTCAGAAGTTTACATACACTCAATTAGTATTTGGTAGCATTGCCTTTAAATTGTTTAACATGGGTCAAACGTTTCAGGTAGCCTTCCACAAGCTTCCCACAATAAGTTGGGTGAATTTTTGCCCATCCTGACAGAGCTGGTGTAACTGAGTAAGGTTTGTAGGCCTCCTTGCTCGCACACACTTTTTCAGTTCTGCCCACAAATGTTCTATAGGTTTGAGGTCAGGGCTTTGTGATGGCCACTCCAATACCTTGACTTTGTTGTTCTTAAGCCATTTTGCCACAACATTGTCCATTTGAAAGACCCATTTGCGACCAAGCTTTAACTTCCTGACTGATTTACATTTTAGTCATTTAGCAGACGCTCTTATCCAGAGCGACTTACAGGAGCAATTAGGGTTAAGTGCCTTGCTCAAGGGCACATCGACATATTTTTCACCTAGTCGGCTCGGGGATTAGAACCAGCGACCTTTCGGGTACTGGCACAACGCTCTTAACCACTAAGCTACCTGCCGCCCTAATTGTCTTGATGTCTTGAGATGATGCTTCAATATATCCACATAATTTTCCTTCCTCATGATGCCATCTATTTTGTGAAGTGCACCAGCCCTCCTGCAGCAAAGCACCCCCACAGCATGATGCTGCCACCCCCGTGCTTCACAGTTGGGATGGTATTCTTCTGCTTGCAAGGCTCCCCCTTTTTCCTCCAAACATAATGATGGTCATTATGGCCGAACAGTTCTATTTTTGTTTAATCAGACCAGAGGACATTTCTCTGGCTTTTTTATGGCGGTTTTGGAGCAGTGGCTTCTTCCTTGCTGAGCAGCCTTTCAGGTTATGTCGATATAGGACTTGTTTTACTGTGTATATAGATACTTTTGTACCTGTTTCCTCCAGCATCTTCACAAGGTCCTTTGCTGTTGTTCTGAGATTGATTTGCACGTTTCACACCAAAGTACATTCATCTCTAGGAGACAGAACGCGCCTCCTTCCTGAGCGGTATGACGGCTGCGTGGTCCCATGGTGTTTATACTTGCATACTATTGTTTGCAGAGATGAACGTGGTACCTTCAGGCGTTTGGAAATTGCTCCCAAGGATGAACTAGACTTGTGGAGGTCTACAATTATCTTTCTGAGGTCTTGGCTGATTTCTTTTGATTTTCCCATGATGTCAAGCAAAGAGGCACTGAGTTTGAAGGTAGGCCTTGAAATACATCCACAGGTACACCTCCAATTGACTCAAATGATGTCAATTAGCCTATCAGAAGCTTCTAAAGCCATGACATCATTTTCTGGAATTTTCCAAGCTGTTTAAAGGCACAGTCAACTTAGTGTATGTAAACTTCTGACCCACTGGAATTGTGATACAGTGAATTATAAGTGAAATAATCTGTCTGTAAACAATTGTTGGAAAAATTACTTGTGTCATGCACAAAGTAGATGTCCTAACCGACTTGCCAAAACTATAGTTTGTTAACAAGAAATTTGTGGAGTGGTTGAAAAACTAGTTTTAATGACTCCAACCTAAGTGTATGTAAACTTCAGACTTCAACTGTATCTACCATTATTATTATTATTATTATTATTATTATTATTATTATTATTATTATTATTATTATTATTATTTATAGATGATTCGGCATAAACTGTTTAGTTTCAAGAGAAACGGATATGATTCGATATTGTTATCAGTTTCACACTTCATCTGTGGTATTATTTCAAAACATATCTCTCTGTGCCTTGTGTTTGACGCCACTGGTTAAGGGGAAGTGTATGATGTCCATATTCAGTCAAGCATCGCCACATGAGACTGGCCCTTTTCTTGCCTTCTCTCTGTCCCAGTCCCTGTCCCTGTCTCTGTCTGTCCCAGTCTCTGTCCCAGTCCCTGTCCCTGTCTCTGTTTGTCCCAGTCTCGGTCCCATTCCCTGTCCCAGTCCCGGTCTTTGTCTGTTCCTGTCCCAGTCCCTGTCCCGGTCTCTCTGTCCCAGTCCCGGTCTCTCTCTGTCCCAGTCCCTGTCCCGGTCTCCCTCTGTCCCGGTCTCTGTCTGTCCCAGTCCCTGTCCCGGTCTCTCTCTGTCCCGGTCCCAGTCCCTGTTGCGACCTCTCTCTGTCCCGGACCCAGTCCCTGTCTCTGTTCTGGTCTCCCTCTGTCCCAGTCTCTGTTCCGGACTCTGTCTGTCCCAGTCCCTGTCCCGGTCTCTCTCTGTCCCGGTCCCAGTCCCTGTCACGGTCTCTCAGTCCTGGTCCCAGTCCCTGTCCCGGTCTCTCTCCCTCTGTCCCAGTCCCTGTTCTGGTCTCTGTCTGTCCCAGTCCCTGTCCCGGTCTCTCTCTGTCCCTGTCCTGGTCTCTCTCTGTCCCGGACCCAGTCCCTGTCCCGGTCTCTCTCTGTCCTGGTCCCAGTCCCTGTCCCGGTCTCTCTCTGTCCCGGTCCCAG
Organism: Coregonus clupeaformis; assembly: GCF_020615455.1. Taxonomy (NCBI): domain Eukaryota; kingdom Metazoa; phylum Chordata; class Actinopteri; order Salmoniformes; family Salmonidae; genus Coregonus; species Coregonus clupeaformis. The sequence goes on along the minus strand of NC_059192.1, from coordinate 10,579,620 downwards.
TCCCTGTCTCTCTCCCTCTGTCCCAGTCCCTGTCCCTGTCTCTCTCCCTCTGTCCCAGTCCCTGTCCCTGTCTCTGTTTGTCCCAGTCTCGGTCCCATTCCCTGTCCCAGTCCCGGTCTTTGTCTGTCCCTGTCCCAGTCCCTGTCCCGGTCTCTCTGTCCCAGTCCCGGTCTCTCTCTGTCCCAGTCCCTGTCCCGGTCTCCCTCTGTCCCGGTCTCTGTCTGTCCCAGTCCCTGTCCCGGTCTCTCTCTGTCCCGGTCCCAGTCCCTGTTGCGACCTCTCTCTGTCCCGGACCCAGTCCCTGTCTCTGTTCTGGTCTCCCTCTGTCCCAGTCTCTGTTCCGGACTCTGTCTGTCCCAGTCCCTGTCCCGGTCTCTCTCTGTCCCGGTCCCAGTCCCTGTCCCGGTCTCTCAGTCCTGGTCCCAGTCCCTGTCCCGGTCTCTCTCCCTCTGTCCCAGTCCCTGTTCTGGTCTCTGTCTGTCCCAGTCCCTGTCCCGGTCTCTCTCTGTCCCTGTCCTGGTCTCTCTCTGTCCCGGACCCAGTCCCTGTCCCGGTCTCTCTCTGTCCTGGTCCCAGTCCCTGTCCCGGTCTCTCTCTGTCCCGGTCCCAGTCCCTGTGTCTCTCCCTCTGTCCCAGTCCCTGTCCCTGTCTCTCTCCCTCTATCCCAGTCCCTGTCCCGGTCTCTCTCCCTCTGTCCCAGTCCCTGTCCCGGTCTCTCTCCCTCTGTCCCTGTCCCTGTCCCGGTCTCTCTCCCTCTGTCCCAGTCCCTGTCCCGGTCTCTCTCCCTCTGTCCCAGTCCCTGTCCCGGTCTCTCTCCCTCTGTCCCAGTCCCTGTCCCATTCTTTCTCCCTCTGTCCCAGTCCCTGTCCCGCTCTCTCTCCCTCTGTCCCAGTCCCTGTCCCGGTCTCTCTCCCTCTGTCCCAGTCCCTGTCCCGGTCTCTCTCCCTCTGTCCCAGTCCCTGTCCCGATCTCTCTCCCTCTGTCCCTGTCCCGGTCTCTCTCCCTCTGTCCCAGTCCCGGTCTCTCTCCCTCTGTCCCAGTCCCAGTCTCTGTCCCGGTCTCTCTCCCTCTGTCCCAGTCCCTGTCCCGGTCTCTCTCCCTCTGTCCCAGTCCCTGTCCCGGTCTCTCTCCCTCTGTCCCAGTCCCTGTCCCTGTCTCTCTCCCTCTGTCCCAGTCCCTGTCCCGGTCTCTCTCCCTCTGTCCCAGTCCCTGTCCCGGTCTCTCTCCCTCTGTCCCAGTCCCTGTCCCGGTCTCTCTCCCTCTGTCCCAGTCCCTGTCCCGGTCTCTCTCCCTCTGTCCCTGTCCGGGTCTCTCTCCCTCTGTCCCAGTCCCTGTCCCGGTCTCTCTCCCTCTGTCCCAGTCCCTGTCCCGTTCTCTCTCCCTCTGTCCCAGTCCCTGTCCCGGTCTCTCTCCCTCTGTCCCAGTTCCTGTCCCGGTCTCTCTCCCTCTGTCCCAGTCCCTGTCCCGGTATCTCTCCCTCTGTCCCAGTCCCTGTCCCGGTCTCTCTCCCTCTGTCCCAGTCCCTGTCCCGGTCTCTCTCCCTCTGTCCCAGTCCCTGTCCCGGTCTCTCTCCCTCTGTCCCAGTCCCTGTCCCGGTCTCTCTCCCTCTGTCCCAGTGTCTGTCCTGGTCTCTCTCCCTCTGTCCCAGTCCCTGTCCCGGTCTCTCTCCCTCTGTCCCAGTCCCTGTCCCGGTCTCTCTCCCTCTGTCCCAGTCCCTGTCCCGGTCTCTCTCCCTCTGTCCCAGTCCCTGTCTCTCTCCCTCTGTCCCAGTGTCTGTCCTGGTCTCTCTCCCTCTGTCCCAGTCCCTGTCTCACTCTCCCTTTTCTCTTTATCCTGCTCTGGATTTATCCGCCACTCCTGTCCTAGTTGCTGAAACTCCTCTTCTGTCTCTTTCCTCGACTATTGATCTTTCTTTTCTTTCACATCTCATGGAATTGAGTTCTGTGTTGTTTCATCTGACAGACCTTCAGAATACACATAACCTAAGTCATTTTATTATAAAATAGAGCAGGTACTATTTGAGAAGGTCCGGTCACACAAATTTCCTAGGTGGCAAAGGTCCAGATGGATAATGTAATTTATCGGCGTAGTAACAAACCCCCACTCCCAAACTGTTCACACCCGTCTTACAGGCGGAGAGAAAATCTTGCAGTTTTAAAGCTAATTTCTCGCAATTCTACACATTTTGCATGGGGCAGAGATATATTTGGGGAAGTTTTTAAAGCTAATTTCCTGCAATTCTACGCATTCTTCCATGTCTTATGTGTGTTTATATTATACCAGGGGTCGAAGCCCGACCGAGTAAAACAAAAACAAAAAATACATTTATTATTATTTATTTGGGACCTGCGGTCCGTATTGACCCTGTTCTGGGTCCGGAACCGGTCCGCCAGTTGAGTATGGGGGGAAATAGAGAATATATGATATTACTGTATGTGACTGCCAAGAGAAAGAAGTGGGAAGAAAAGAAAGAAAGAGAGGGTGAGTATGAAAGGTTTTGAAGAGGGACTGCTGTGTGCCTTCTCTGCACACCACCTAAGTCCTTTATTATTAAAAGAGATAAAAAGACATGTGTGACAGGGAGGTGGAGGATGGAAAACAAAAATAAAGAAAGAGCGGCGAGCCTGAACGCTTTTGAAGAGGGACTGCTGTGTGTTCTCTGACATCTTCAGAGTCCTCCAAGTCCGCCGAGCCACATTATTAAAGAGAGAATCTCCATGTGACAGATGAGATGGAGCAGAACCGCTGGGATTTGGCGCGTCAGTGGGCCCACTGCTTATGAAGACCCGATAGAAAGGAAGAGGAAGAAAGGGAGAGGATAGTCAAGCCATACATAAATCATGATGTCATACAGGCTCTGTTATTTTTCTTCCAGCTAAATTCACTTCCTACTTTGCCAGATTCACATACCAGATTTATCCAAGTGGCACCTTGAGGTGAGGTGGCGGACTGACGGGTGAGAGGGAGTTAGCTAGCCATGGCACATCACATTACATCACAGCAAACTCTCAATCTCGACGTGGGAGACGTGGAAGAGACTTGTGCCACTGTGTTGAATGACGATCACCCCTCCTCTTCTGTGGTCTGATGAGGCAGTGAACCCAGCACTGATATAATTAGGGGCTGTTTGAGATAGCAGGGTTGCTGAATAGGGTTTAATTATGACTACAGGCAATCAGAAAGAGACTCCACACGGAGGAGGAGAAACCAGAGGGATCAAATGGATAGCAGCAGAAAGAGGTAGGAGGGATGGGAGGGATGGGAGGGAGGGATGGGAGGGAGGGAGGTGAAGAAGAGTGTGAAAGGGAAAAGAGCGGGGGTAGAGAGAGCGACAGAAAGAGCGGGATCAACCAGATAACCGCAACGGGTTGAGAGAGATCCAAGGGAGGATGGAGGGAAAGGGAGAGGTAAATATTTTGAAGGGCAAGGAAGAGGAGAGATGGAGAAAGAGAAACAGCAGAAGTCCATTACTTTAACATGAAATTCAACCCAAGCACTTAAATATATTTATGGGATTCAGAGATATACACTTTAAAATCAGATGACTAACTCATGCAAAACACACCCGGCAGTTTGGGGAGAAAGGATGCAAAAGGGGGGATAATGAATTGTGGCGGTGTGGGAGGAATAGATTAATTGTCTCAAGGATATCGATATTTGTCTGCTGATGAGAGTGTGGGTGGGTGCTGTTAGGTTGATAGTGTGATAGGGTGTTGTTAGGGTGATAGGCTGGTGATTGGGTGGTGTAGGCTCGTGGTAGGCTGGTGTTAGGCTGATAGGGTGGTGTTAGGCTGGTGGTAGGCTGGTGGTAGGGTTCTGATAGGGTGGTGTTAGGCTGGTGTTAGGGTGATAGGGTGGTGATAAGGTGATATGGTGGTGTTAGGGTGATAGGGTGGTGATAAG
>NC_059192.1:10545717-10570717 GCF_020615455.1 Coregonus clupeaformis | reverse complement strand
AGGGGAGGGAGAGGAGAGATGGGTGAGGAGAGAAGGGGAGGGGAGGGAGGAGAGGAGGGGGAGGGAGGAGAGAAGGGGAGGGGAGGGGGAGTGAGGAGGGGAGGGGAGGAGGAGAGAAGGGGAGGGAGAGGAGAGATGGGGTGAGGAGAGAAGGGGAATGAGGGGAGGGAGGAGAGGGGAGTGAGGAGAGAAGGGGAGGGGAGGGGAGGGAGAGGAGAGATGGGTGAGGAGAGAAGGGGAGGGGAGGGAGGAGAGGAGGGGAGGAGGAGAGAAGGGGAGGGGAGGGGAGGAGGAGGGGAGGAGGAGAGAAGGGGAGGGGAGAGATGGGTGAGGAAAGAAGGGGAGGGAGGGGGAGGGAGGAGAGGAGGGGGAGAAATGGGTGAGGAGAGAAGAGGGGAGTGAGGAGAGAAGGGGAGGGAGGAGAGAAGGGGAGGGGAGTGGGGAGAGAAGGGGAGGGAAGGGGAGAGGAGAAATTGGGTGAGGAGAGAAGGGGAGGGGAGGGAGAAGAGGAGGGGAGTGAGGAGAGAAGGGGAGGGAGGAGAGAAGGGGAGGGAGTGGGGGAGAGAAGGGAGGGAAGGGGAGAGGAGAGATGGGTGAGGAGAGAAGGGGAGGGGAGGGAGAAGAGGAGGGGAGTGAGGAGAGAAGGGGAGGGAGGGGAGAGAGGAGAGAAGGAGAGGGGAGTGAGGAGAGGAAGAGGGGGAGGGAGAGGAGGGAGGGGAGGGGAGGGAGGAGAGAAGGGGTTGGGAGGGAGGGGAGGGAGGAGAGGAGGGGAGCGATGGGTGACGAGAGAAGAGGAGAGGAGGGGAGTGAGGAGAGAAGGGGAGGGAGGAGAGAAGGGGAGGGGAGTGGGGAGAGAAGGGGAGGGAAGGGGAGAGGAGAGATGGGTGAGGAGAGAAGGGGAGGGGAGGGAGAAGAGGAGGGGAGGGGGGAGAGAAGGGGAGGGAGGGGAGAGAGGAGAGAAGGAGAGGGGAGTGAGGAGAGGAAGAGGGGAGGGAGAGGAGGGAGGGGAGGGGAGGGAGGAGAGAGGGGGAGGGAGGGAGGGGAGGGAGGAGAGGAGGGGGAGCGATGGGTGACGAGAGAAGAGGAGAGGAGGGGAGTGAGGAGAGAAGGGGAGGGAGGAGAGAAGGGGAGGGGAGTGGGGGAGAGAAGGGGAGGGAAGGGGAGAGGAGAGATGGGTGAGGAGAGAAGGGGAGGGAGGGGAGGGAGGAGAGGAGGGGAGAAATGGGTGAGGAGAGAAGAGGGGAGTGAGGAGAGAAGGGGAGGGAGGAGAGAAGGGGAGGGGAGGGGAGAAGGGGAGGGGAGTGGGGAGAGAAGGGGAGGGAAGGGGAGAGGAGAGATGGGTGAGGAGAGAAGGGGAGGGGAGGGAGAAGAGGAGGGGAGTGAGGAGAGAAGGGGAGGGGAGTGAGGAGAGGAAGAGGGGAGGGAGAGGAGGGAGGGGAGGGGAGGGAGAAGAGAAGGGGAGGGGAGGGGGGGAGAGGCGAGAGAGGGGTCAGATTTTCCTGATAATTCGGCGTCTTATTAAAACAAACAGAAATGAATGCTTTTTACTTTTCTATGTGATGCTGATCACATCACTGATGGTAGAGGCAAGGAGAAATACGAAGGAGAGGACATCATGGAGATGATTTAATACACTGGTCAGTTGTCCACCCTCCTCCATCAGGGGCTACAAAACCCAAAACTGTCTCTGGATCAGCCTTTACGTGCCAGTTTTATCAGTGCCAAAGGAAACAGGGTTGTACTGCAATTCCATCACATTCCACTTACTGTACAGTTCTTCAGTCTAAATAAAGTTATATAAAAGTACATTGGTTTTATACAATGTTTTGCCTTTTTCCATGGGTCTCTATATTGATTGTTGCAGAATGGGTCAAATGCCTGTGACCTCCATTTCTATCTCATGTCAACTTTGCCTCGTTCGTTCGTCTTCCAACTGTTCTCTCGTCTCTGTGTTGGTGCACCAATGGTTTTCCCTATGATCTGCCGCGCCACTAGAAACATGGCTCAAAGCAAAAAAACAGGCCTCAGAGAAATGGGTTTTGGAGAGGCGGCCTGGTGGTATTTGTGCACTTCCATGCCGTTCACTAACACAGGGAATGGGACCAGTGACGATGTGTTTTCTTCTGAGAAGAAACCCCACAGTTGAAAAGCAATTTGACTGTTTTATATGTCAAGCTTATCATTGATCAAATGGGATATGTCTGTATGATGGGAACATTATCGGTGTGTGTGTGTGTTTTGGAAGAAATAAAATGACCTGAAGTAACCTAGTTTTGGACATCAAAATTATTGAAGGGGATTGAATGAGTTCTCACTTCAAGGGAAAGAGAGGGGGGAATCAGAATTGGGTTTATGACTCACCCTAGGCTTTCTGAAACACATTAAGCTCTAAAGGAAGTCATTGTACTAGCCTTTTCCCATTTTACACCCAGACGCTCAGGACAAGAAACAGTGTTTCCAATCTTGAGCTAGGGACATGGTTCATGCGTTTGCTTATGAAGCCTGCTCCCCTAAACGAATCAGCACCATTTTTATTCTTCACCCCTCTTTCCACTTACTCCCAAACAATTTGAGATAAAATATTATTGGGAAAAAATATTGAGGTGTAGACCTAGGGACCATTTACACTATTGAGGTGTAGACCTAGGGACCATTTACACTATTGAGGTGTAGACCTAGGGACCATTTACACTATTGAGGTGTAGACCTAGGGACCATTTACACTATTGAGGTGTAGACCTAGGGACCATTTACACTATTGAGGTGTAGACCTAGGGACCATTAACACTATTGAGGTGTAGACCTAGGGACCATTTACACTATTGAGGTGTAGACCTAGGGACCATTTACACTATTGAGGTGTAGACCTAGGGACCATTTACACTATTGAGGTGTAGACCTAGGGACCATTAACACTATTGAGGTGTAGACCTAGGGACCATTTACACTATTGAGGTGTAGACCTAGGGACCATTTACACTATTGAGGTGTAGACCTAGGGACCATTTACACTATTGAGGTGTAGACCTAGGGACCATTTACACTATTGAGGTGTAGACCTAGGGCAGTGGAGCCTGCTGAGGGGAAGGCTGCTCATAATAATGGCTGGAATGGAGTCAGGGTTTAAATCCCATTATGTCCTCCGTCAGCTCCACGTCTGTTAATTTATTTAATCTTCAATCAGATCAGTCTGTCTTCTTGGACATCAGATGCATATTAATAATCCAGTTTGTTGTCTTGATTGAAAAGAACAGCACGTTTCAGTATTTGTCACACACATTGTGAAAGATTGAAGTTAGCGTCTTAGTGAGAAGTTAGAACCTACAAATCTCTCCCTTCTATAGGGGATAGAAGTGAACTTTTCATTAGTGTGTGTGATAGTAGGTGTGTAACCTATATCTCCTCAGGCCCTTCATAGGGTGCCTGTTAGAGCCAGCTTTCCTCTCTGAGGAGAGAAGGATGAGAGGAGTGAGAGGGAGGATGGAAGTGTGTGAAATTAGGAGAGACCGGGAGGTAGAAACAACAGGACGGAAAACCATGTTAAGTAAACTGTGAAAGAAACCGTGGAAAATGTAGAGTTGCATATGAGGTGGTGAAGTGCATAACAATTGCGGTTCACACCAGGGGATGTTTAGTTGAAGTCTGCTGAACCGATCTTTTGAGTAACAAAGGAGACCATGGAAGTAAAGATGGCTACCACGTTGTCACACAGGAAACCTGTGGGATTCAGTACTTACTTTCAAGGCACTCTTGTTTGAAGAGTGCTTTGAAAAGACTTCAAAAAAGTTCAATGTGTCTCTACACAGGGACTTTGATCAATACCAAGATAATATAAGGCTAAATAAACATAAACTTTATTTCACCTCCTTTAAAGTGCCTTGAACAAGTTCTGACTGTTGAATTGGACCTTGAATTTCCCAGTCCACACCCACGCCATCACCCTGCTATAGCAGCGGTCCATATTGATGTCTTTTTCTTTTCAAAAGATTTCATCATGAATCTCATCTGATCATCATTTTTCCATAATAAAATATCAACTTAATTTAGATTCACTTTAAGTTCCGTGGTTGAAAACGGCCCATGTAGACTTTTTCACGGTTACTTGACCCTAAAGTGGAACGTAGACATACACTACCAGTCAAAAGTTTGGACACACCTACTCGTTCAAGGGTTTTTCTTTATTTTTACTATTTGTTTTACATTGTAGAATAATAGTGAAGACATCAAAACTATGAAATAACACATATGGAATCATGTAGAAACCAAAAAAGTGTTAAACAAATCAAAATATATGTTATATTTGAGATTCTTCAAATAGCCACCCTTTGCCTTGATGACAGCTTTGCACACTCTTGGCATTATCTCAACCAGCTTCATGAGGTAGTCACCTGGAATGCATTTCAATTAAAAGGTGTGCCTTCTTAAAAGTTAATTTGTGGAATTTATTTCCTTCTTAATGCGTTTGAGCCAATCAGTTGTGTTGTGACAAGGTAGGGGTGGTATACAGAAGATAGCCCTATTTGGTAAAATACCAAGTCCATATTATGGCAAGAACAGCTCATATAAGCAAAAAGAAACGACAGTCCATCATTACTTTAAGACATGAAGGTCAGTCGATCTGGAACATTTCAAGAACTTTGAAAGTTTCTTCAAGTGCGGTCGCAAAAACCATCAAGCACTATGATGAAATTGGCTCTCATGAGGACCGCCACAGGAATGGAAGACCCAGAGTTACCTCTGCTGCAGAGGATCAGTTCATTAGAGTTACCAGCCTCAGAAATTGCAGCCCAAATAAATGCTTCACAGAGTTCAAGAGACAGACACATCTCAACATCAACTGTTCAGAGGGGACTGTGTGAATCAGGCCTTCATGGTCGAATTGCTGCAAAGAAACCACTACTAAAGGACACCAATAATAAGAAGAGACCTGCTTGGGCCAAGAAACACAAGCAATGGACATTGGACCGGTGGAAATGTGTCCTTTGGTCTGGAGTCCAAATTTGAGATTTTTGGTTCCAACCACAGTGTCTTTGTGAGACGCGGTGTGGGTGAACGGATGATCTCTGCATGTGTTGTTCCCACCGTAAAGCATGGAGGAGGAGGTGTTATGGTGTGGGGGTGCTTTGCTCGTGACACTGTATGTGATTTATTTAGAATTCAAGGCACACATAACCAGCATGGCTACCACAGCATTCTGCAGCGATACGCCATCCCATCTGGTTTGGGCTTAGTGGGACTATCATTTATCTTTCAACAGGACAATGACCCAACACACCTACCTCCAGGCTGTGTAAGGGCTATTTTACCAAGAAGGAGAGGGATGGAGTGCTGCATCAGATGACCTGGCCTCCACATTCCCCCGACCTCAACCCAATTGAGATGGTTTGGGATGAGTCGGACGGCAGAGTGAAGGAAAAGCAGCCAACAAGCGCTCAGCATATGTGGGAACTCCTTCAAGACGGTTGGAAAAGCATTCCTCATGAAGCTGGTTGAGAGAATGCCAAGAGTGTACAAAGCTGTCATCAAGGCAAATGGTGGCTATTTGAAGAATCTCAAATATATATGTTTAACACTTTTTTTGGTTACTACATGATTCCATATGTGTTATTTCATAGTTTGGATGTCTTCACTATTATTCTACAATGTAGAAAATAGTAAAAATGAAGACAAACCCTTGAATGAGTAGGTGTGTCCAAACTTTTGACTGGTACTGTAAGTCCAGTGCCATTTCCTTAAAGGGGAATGGAAACACTTTATGAAGTAGATCTGGCATTCTAAATCCTAGGGTTTCCATTCCCGTTTTAATATCCTCATTAAAACAAACCTCCAACTGTAAAACCTCCAACTGTCTCTCATTCCTGCTCCGAGTACGTAACGGGCCGAACCCAGCGTCTTCTGGAGCGCTCTGAGTAACACAAACCTTCATTGGCTAAAGCACAGCCCAGTGTTATAATTGTCCTATTTACCCTGCGCCGCCATTAACAAACAGAGATGGGGGTTAGGGAATCACTCGGCTCTGCTCCACTCTGCTCCAAATGGCATCCTATTGGCCCTGGTCAAAAGTAGTGCACTGTGTAGGGGAAATACACCTTGCAATCTGAGAGTATGATGGACATCACAGAAACATTCAACAAGGCTCCGGTGTTATCTGCTGGCCTAGTATATTTATTCTCTGTGGCTAATTTGGATCATTATTATTGATGAGCGTGAGTCAGGCGGCTCTGTGAGGTAAAGTGATACAGTGACCACTGCCTCTCTCTCTCTCTGACCGTCTGACTCAAAGATTTCATCTGACAAGCTAATCCATGTTTAATGAAAGGACACCAGGAGTGTCTGCCACTGTAAAAGACAATAAGACCATTAGTAGGGGGAGAGAGGGAGAGATTTTCAGGTCTTGACATATGGTGCTTTCCAACGCAGCTACAGTGAGGGATAAAAGTATTTGATCCCCTGCTGATTTTGTACGTTTGCCCACTGACAAAGAAATGATCAGTCTATAATTTTAATGGTAGGTTTATTTGAACAGTGAGAGATAGAATAACAACAACAAAATCCAGAAAAACGCATGTAAAAAATGTTATAAATTGATTTGCATTTTAATGAGGGAAATACATATTTGACCTCTCTGCAAAACATGACTTAGTACTTGGTGGCAAAACCCTTGTTGGCAATCACAGAGGTCAGACGTTTCTTGTAGTTGGCCACCAGGTTTGCACACATCTCAGGAGGGATTTTGTCTCACTCCTCTTTGCAGATCTTCTCCAAGTCATGAAGGTTTCGAGGCTGACGTTTGGCAACACGAACCTTCAGCTCCCTCCACAGATGTTCTATGGGATTAAGGTCTGGAGACTGGCTAGGCCAAAAAATCCAGAAAAACGGGGAAATAAGTATTTGACCCCCTCTCAATCAGAAAGATTTCTGGCTCCCAGGTCTCTTTTATACAGGTAACGAGCTGAGAGTGCTCCTAATCTCAGTTTGTTACCTGTATAAAAGACACCTGTCCACAGAAGCAATCAATCAATCAGATTCCAAACTCTCCACCATGGCCAAGACCAAAGAGCTCTCCAAGGATGTCAGGGACAAGATTGTAGACCTACACAAGGCTGGAATGGGCTACAAGACCATTGCCAAGCAGCTTGGTGAGAAGGTGACAACAGTTGCGATTATTCACAAATGGAATAAACACAAAATAACTGCTCTTTGGCATCATCTCAACTCGCTGTGTTTGGAGGAGGAGGAATGCTGCCTATGAACACAAGAACACCATCCCCACCGTCAAACATGGAGGTGGAAACATTATGCTTTGGGGGACAACCTCACCGCATCAAAGGGACGATGGACGGGGCCATGTACCGTCAAATCTTGTGTGAGAACCTCCTTCCCTCAGCCAGGGCATTGAAAATGGGTCGTGGATGGGTATTCCAGCATGACAATGACCCAAAACACACAGCCAAGGCAACAAAGGAGTGGCTCAAGAAGAAGCACATTAAGGTCCTGGAGTGGCCTAGCCAGTCTCCAGACCTTAATCACCTAGAAAATCTGTGGAGGGAGCTGAAGGTTCGAGTTGCCAAAGTCAGCCTCGAAACCTTCATGACTTGGAGAAGATCTGCAAAGAGGAGTGAGACAAAATCCCTCCTGAGATGTGTGCAAACCTGATGGCCAACTACAAGAAACGTCTGACCTCTGTGATTGCCAACAAGGGTTTTGCCACCAAGTACTAATCATGTTTTGCAGAGAGGTCAAATATTTATTTCCCTCATTAAAATGCAAATCAATTTATAACATTTTTGACATGCGTTTTTCTGGATTTTGTTGTTGTTATTCTATCTCTCACTGTTCAAATAAACCTACCATTAAAATTATAGATTGATCATTTCTTTGTCAGTGGGCAAACTGCAGGGGATCAAATACTTTTTTTCCCTCACTGTACTTCAGATGTCATATGATGTCATTTCCATATGATTAGTATGCATGAAATCAGTTTAGGTTTTAATTCTGGGAGTCATAAGTTATGAGCTGTGACTTCCCTCAGAGGAGAGGACATATGCACATTATTATTGGAAGGGGCGTGGCAGGGGGCGTGGCAGAGAGCGTGGAAGGGGGTGCAGTCTACACATCGACATGACTGAATTTGAGAGAACATTTTAGAGTCCCCCATATTGGCGGTGTATTTGAAATGTTAGCATTTTTAACCCATTTTTCCATGGAGCTGAGAGAAAATGTTAAAGTTTGAAAGGTAATTTGCTGCAATTCTATCCGTTTTGCCATGGCTAATGCTGTGTTCTTTTGCTCAAACATAATAACAAAATCAATACTGCTAAATTCATGGTTTTAGACATTTTCAATTCTCCCTGACTGTCTATTTTGGTGATTGTTAGTTCTCAAATATTATATTATTACAAAATACACTGCTCAAAAAAAATAAAGGGAACACTTAAACAACACAATGTAACTCCAAGTCAATCACACTTCTGTGAAATCAAACTGTCCACTTAGGAAGCAACACTGATTGACAATAAATTTCACATGCTGTTGTGAAAATGGAATAGACAACAGGTGGAAATTATGGGCAATTAGCAAGACACCCCCAATAAAGAAGTGGTTCTGCAGGTGGTGACCACAGACCACTTCTCAGTTCCTATGCTTCCTGGCTGATGTTTTGGTCACTTTTGAATGCTGGCGGTGCTTTCACTCTAGTGGTAGCATGAGACAGAGTCTACAACCCACACAAGTGGCTCAGGTAGTGCAGCTCATCCAGGATGGCACATCAATGCGAGCTGTGGCAAGAAGGTTTGCTGTGTCTGTCCAGAGCATGGAGGCGCTACCAGGAGACAGGCCAGTACATCAGGAGACGTGGAGGAGGCCGTAGGAGGGCAACAACCCAGCAGCAGGACCGCTACCTCCACCTTTGTACAAGGAGGAGCAGGAGGAGCACTGCCAGAGCCCTGCAAAATGACCTCCAGCAGGCCACAAATGTGCATGTGTCTGCTCAAACGGTCAGAAACAGACTCCATGAGGGTGGTATGAGGGCCCGACGTCCACAGGTGGGGGTTGTGCTTACAGCCCAACACCGTGCAGGACGTTTGGCATTTGCCAGAGAACACCAAGATTGGCAAATTCGCCACTGGCGCCCTGTGCTCTTCACAGATGAAAGCAGGTTCACACTGAGCATATGTGACAGACGTCGTGGAGTCTGGAGACGCCGTGGAGAACGTTCTGCTGCCTGCAACATCCTCCAGCATGACCGGTTTGGCGGTGGGTCAGTCATGGCGTTGTAGGGAGGTCATACAGGCACGTGGAGGCCACACACACTACTGAGCCTCATTTTGACTTGTTTTAAGGACATTACATCAAAGTTGGATCAGCCTGTAGTGTGGTTTTCCACTTAAATTTTGAGGGTGACTCCAAATCCAGACCTCCATGGGTTGATACATTTGATTTCCATTGATAATTTTTGTGTGATTTTGTTTTTAGCACATTCAACTATGTAAAGAAAAAAGTATTTAATAAGATTATTTCATTCATTCAGATCTAGGATGTGTTGTTTAAGTGTTCCCTTTATTTTTATGAGCAGTGTATATAGGTCCATTATCTTTTTTACATACTTTATATCTGGTTTTAGTCGTTTAAGTTTACACTGAAAGTGTTTTCCCATCCCGAAAATGAATCATGACATTTTTTTTATTATTATTATGTTTTTATTTTATTTACTGTTTGGACTTTGGCGACCAGAAAAAACTCTTAGGCGGCCCACCCAAGGTTTTCAGTGGCAGAAAAATCCTTATATTTGCGTGGGTGAGAGGTGAGTTCGAGGAGGTAGAGATGTGAAGGTAGATGGTGGTGTGACGGTTCCTGATGAAGCAGATTGTACTGAACAAGCTTCTGTGCTGTACTTAAGACATGAGTTATGATTTACCCATCGTTCATTAGCCGCCACGAGGACAGCACAACCGGAACAGATGCTCCTGTCCTGACGAATAGTTTCAAATGTAAAATACAACCATATTGGATGAAACAAAGATCCACTGATGATCAAATGAAACACTGATATGTGATCAGGATGAAGGAGAATTGTGGTGACTTTGTAACGTGTAGAAGGCCCGATCTAAACAAACCAAGCTAAAAACGTAGATTTCAGCACCATGGTAAACTGTCATACTACGAAGTTCCGATCGTGAGCACCAAGGCCAGAGGTCATACCGGTGTTCCGAAGTTCCGACCTTCAGCACCATGGCCAGAGGTCATACCGGTGTTCCGAAGTTCCGACCTTCAGCACCATGGCCAGAGGTCATACCGGTGTTCTAAAGTTCCAACCTTCAGCACCATGGCCAGTGGTCATACCGGTGTTCCAAAGTTCCGATCTTCAGCACCATTGCCAAAGGTCATACCGGTGTTCCGACCGTCAGCACCAAGGCCAGCGGTCATACCGGTGTTCCAAAGTTCCGACCTTCAGCACCATGGCCAGTGGTCACACCGGTGTTCTGAAGTTCCGACCGTCAGCACCAAGGCCAGCGGTCATACCGGTGTTCCGAAGTTCCGAGCTTCAGCACCATGGCCAGAGGTCATACCGGTGTTCCGAAGTTCTGATTTTCAGCACCAAGGCCACCAGTCATACCGGTGTTCCGCCTTCAGCACCAAGGCCAGAGGTCATACCGGTATTTCGAAGTTCCGAGCTTCAGCACCAAGGCCAGCGGTCATACCGGTGTTCTGAAGTTCTGACCATCTGCACCAAGGCCAGAGGTCATACCGGTGTTCCGACCTTCAAGGCCAGAGGTCATACCGGTGTTCTGAAGTTCTGACCATCTGCACCAAGGCCAGAGGTCATACCGGTGTTCAGACCTTCAGCACCATGGCCAGCGGTCATAACAGTGTTACGAAGTTCCGATCTTCAGCACCACATGACAGTAGACAGCGACCACTCTGCACTCAGAGGATAAAGACTGGAAGGCCTACACAGTTTCTTCACCTTAGTGCAAATGAAGGAGAGGAAAGAGAGGAAAGCCTATAGGTTGTTATTAATAAACGTCACAATAAGGTGCAGAACGAGACACCCAGCTTGGCTTAAACCATTGATAACTGCGTGCCGTTATTATTGGTTGTAATATGATCACCCCTTGTAGAGCACATCAGAATGACTTATTTCCGATTATTACATGCAAAATAATTCAGCACATTTATCTGTATATCATAGCTATACAGCAAGTAACTGCATGCTTTTCATGATCAGTAAACATCACACGATTTCAGAAAGGCTACGTAAGGGTAGCATATCCATTTGGCATGTAGCTAAGCAAACTTGTGTCATTTAGAGAGAACATTTTTAGTTTTAAAGTACATTTCCTGCAATTCTACACATTTGCCACGGGGCAGAGAAAAGTTTAGCAATTTTATAACAAATGTCATGCAATTCTACTCATTTTACCATGGGGCAGAGATTTTTCTTTTGCAGTTTTACAGCAAGTCTCCTGCAATTCTACCCATTTTGCCAAGACTTATGCCATGTTAATGATATCTGAGTGAGAAAAAAATCTATGGGGGCCCACTGGACCGAAAAAGGTACACAGCTTACCGTCATTTTTAAGCGACCTTTCAAAGTCTCTAGCTTGAAAACATTATTTCTAGCTAGCAATACACATGGGCAAATACATCATTTTTTCTGCTTGACAGGCAGAGCTCACAATGAATGGAAAATTAACCTAAACCATACATACTTGTCAGGAATAGTACACTTTTATTTATTATCACTCAAATATCCAATTACTGTAAATGGTGGCCAATATTGAGAGATAGAGGTGGACTTCAGCAGTGATTTGCGCTGTAATGCATAGAAGCGGGCTGCGGGCTTGCCCCCCCCAGCTGGGAATGGGATGTTTGAATATGACGCTATTGATACCAACCTGTGTTCCACTACTGAGATGTCCCCCCGTTCTTCTCTGCCAGACAGACAGCGACAAACCAGGAAGAGGAAGTGCTTTTACTCCTGTGTGACTCACAGGCTACTGATCAACAGGTAACTGGCAAAATAATTGAAACATTTGAATAAATGAGGGCTGTGTGGAAGCAGATGCTTCCACACAGGTGTGGTTCCTGAGTTAATTAAGAAATTAACATTCCATCATGCATAGGGTTATGTATAAAAATGCTGGGAAGGCCATTATTTTGGCTACCAATTACTATTCCCCCATAGGATGACAATGCCCACAACCACAGGGCTCGAGTGGTCCCTGAATGGTTTGATGAGCATAAAAACGATTTAAATCATATGCCATGACCATCTCAGTCACCAGATCTCAACCCAATTGAACACTTATGGGAGATTCTGGAGCAGCGCCTGAGACAGCGCTTTCCACCACCATCAACAGAATACCACATTTCTCATGGAAGAATGGTGTCGCATCCCTCCAATAGAGTTCCAGACACTTGTAGAATCTATGCCAAGGTGCATTGAAGCTGTTCTGGCTCGTGGTGGCCCAACGCCCTATTAACACACTTTATGTCGCTGTTTCCTTTATTTTGGCAGTTAACTCTATATTCTACACTTTCACCTGTGTGCTTAGTCTACTGAGCTATATCTTCCACCTCCACAGTGTCTTCCTCCCTCCTGCTGTGGTATTCAATGAAAGTAGTTATTAGAGTCTACCTGCCATTCACTAGAGCCATGGATACTATATGCTGGAAGACACAACAGGAGGAAGTCAGGTAGAATATAGCACAAGAGACTCAAAGTCAAAAAGATGTAAAACCAGTTCCTCCTCCACACAAGTCCTCTCTCTGCCCTGAGTTGACACTGGCCCTGATTGACCTGTCCACTGTCCAGTCATATCTAACTTGAGGGTTAGGAGGAATGAATGAATGAATCAAGGAAGGAAGGAAGGAAGGATGGATGGATGGAAGGAGAGAATGAAGGAAGAAATGGAGGAAGGAAGGATAATACAACAGAAGTAGTTTGTGGGTGGGGGTGCTGTGATTTTTTTCACAGATGGCTATAGCATCCATACAGGACTATTAAAGGCCCAGTGCACTAATTTTGTGAAATAATAATGATTTCCCCCCCAAAAAATATTTATTTATTAATATATATTTTTTATTCTGATTTTTCAGGGGATGCTGCAGTACCCTCAGCACCCCTACTTCCTGCGGCTATGTATCAGGTGTATGACTTGATAAAGAACCAACTAGGATCGAAACGTTGTATTTTTTGTGTGTCTGATTAAATCACCATGGGAACATACCAAAGTTGCTGACATTCCTTTTTTCTAGGATAAAACAACAACCATAATATATCCAGCCACATGACAATGTAAAGCGTAGCAAAATGCTTTTGTGTGCTTGACAGGTGCGTAAAATGGTTGATATTTTTTGCGTAAAATATTATGATAGATAGACTGGTTACTTGTTGTGGTTCCAGAACCACTCTCCCTTTGTAACGCTCACTGTCCCCTCACAGCCCCCATCACCAGCGTCTCCGAGTTAAACTCAAACTGATTCGAGGAGGATGCCGACTTTCCACAGGAATACAAGCTGGGAGTGCGCTGCTTAAACGATGAGGTGTAGCGGTAGAAGCTCTTGTGTCTGTTCTTCAGGTACTCCCTGTAGTTCTTAGTGAGGAGGGTGTAGAGGAAGGGGTTAATGCAGCTGTTGGAGTAGGTGAGACAGGCCACCAGGTAGTTAATACAGGTGTGCGTGTTAGAGGCCAGGCTTAACGGTTTGTTGCGGTACAACGGGAACAATTGCCATATCCAGAACGGAAGGAAACACGCCCAGAACACCAGAACTATAGTGAAAATCATTACCAAGACTTTCTGCTTCGGGGAGCGCTTGTTCCTTTTGTTGACGACTGAGTTCTTCTGGGACTCTAAGTAAGTGCGGGCTAACTTCGTATACAGATAGCCGATAATCAACCCAGGCGCCATGATGCTCGTGCCAAACAAAACGGTCAGGTAGATCTTATACGCTCGGGGTGCCCAGGTTGGCGCGCACATCCTCTTCACTGCCCCGTCGGGCGCGCTCTTGGTGGTCTCCGTGACCATGACCATCATGGGTAAGGTGAGGACCAGGGAGAGAAGCCAGACCCCCCAGGCCAGGGCTTTGCGATAGCTCTTGGAGCGCCTGACCGTGTCCAGGGGCTTGGTGACGGCCAGGTATCGCTCCGTGCACATCACAGTGAGGGTAAAGATGCTGGCGTGCATGGTGAGCAGGTCCAGGCTGAGGAGAATGCGGCAGCCCACATCTCCAAAGTACCAGTCCTTGAGGAAGTAGGTGCACACCACGAACGGGATGGTGGAGAGGTACAGGAGGTCCGCTAGCGCTAGATTAATGATTGAGATGTACATGGAGGTGGCGAAGCGGATAGAATGACACATCACTACCAGAGTGTACACATTCCCCGACACGCCGACTATGTAGACGACCGACAACAAGGTCCCGAAAGTGGAGGTGATAACCAGCTCGTCCACAATGCTCCCCGAGCCGCTGTTTGGAGCTGGCGGACTGACATTCTGGTTAACAGTACTGTTGTGGTTCATCGCGCCGTGTAGAGCCTTTCTGGTGTCGTTCCGTTGTTGTTCCGGTGTTGTGTTTATGGTGGAGAAGTTGTAAAAGTGCAGCAGTTTTAGTTAGCCAGTGAAGCGCACCGGTGCAGGTTGTGTGTTGACGTCGGCGATATTCTTCTGCGCGCGCTGCCTCTTGTCCTCTCGGATATTCTGACGTCAGTCATCGAACTCTTCCCCAGTCACTCTCTCGTGGGTCTTGCATAAAATATAAAAACATAACACAATATACAGTACAGTATATAGTAGCCTACACTGTATTTCATTCATTCTGAGTTCATTCATGAGCAGTGCCAAAATAAATCACATATCATTTGCCAAACAAGAAGGTGCGTTTCATGCATGATTTTTAGCAGGCAAGGTAAATTCTTTAACGAAGATTAATTGAGTGTCGACTTTCTACCACAGGAGGCTGGTGACACCTTAATTGGGGAGGACGGGCTCGTGGTAATGGCTGGAGCATAATTAGTGGAATGGTATCAAATACAATGATGCCATTCCATTTGCTCCGTTCCAGCTATTATTATGAGCCGTCCTCCCCTCTGCAGCCTCCACTGCTTTCTACAGATTAATTATATGTTAATTGGAAAATTGTAGGCACATGCATTCAGGGTTATTAACTGTCTCTATCGCTAAGGGACTATACGTTATTTATAATAAGGGATACCTGGAGAAAATCGGACATCTCTGAAATGAAAATGGATGGCCCTCCCTTCAGTAAAATATATTTTTACCTAAACCCTCCTAGAATACTTGAAAAAAAAAACAAGTGACCCTCCCCTATACCCAAAATAATAATTAAAACATAAAGGGGCAGAGAACATGCCTACCATTTACCCTCACTCCTAGGACAGACCAGAGCCTTAGATATGCAGTTTTATAAACAGTTCTTCATTTTGTAAGCATTACATGGCAAAGTAGCCAGAAGGTTGTGGATTCGCAGACCACCGCTGACAAGGGTAGGGGTGAAAAGATCTCCATCTGCATGAATCTATCATCTTATTTGTGGCCCTAGAAAAAAATTGCCTTTTATAAACGCATTTCATACTATTCTACATTTTTTTTACATGACGGTGACAAACAGAATCTTTTTTTAATACCACAATAGAGGATGACAATGAATGAGCGCATGCAGCAGCTCTTGAGATGTTTTGATGTCTATACAGGCTATTGTTAAAAAAAGGACAGTCTGTTTGGAACAGTGCTAAAGTTGTCTATCAACTGTAAAATGTGAGCACAACAGAGCCAGTTACAACTGAAGTGAGAGTCCCCTGTAGCTCAGTTGGTAGAGCATGGCGCTTGCAACGCCAGGGTTGTGGGTTTGTTTCCCACCGGGGGGCCAGTATGAAAATGTATGAACTCACTACCTGTAAGTCGCTCTAGATAAGAGTATCTGATCAATAGATTAGAGAAAAGCTATTCATTTTTTTAAACACAGCAGCCGCATGTCATCAGGTATGCACTTCAGTGTGGAGTGATGTTGTTGATGTGTTGTTGAAATACTAAGCCCTCCTGCCAGCCTGCAGCATGGCACAAATGCTTCACAATTTATTTATTAAATGGCAGGCTATAGCCTAGCCTTGAAACAATAATAATATAGCCTAAATTATTCATTTTCGTTCCTTCTTAGGCTACCTGGCTTGCTCCTGACTGATTTAAAATTACTCTGGTGTTTAATAACCTGTTGAAATGTTGAACGTCAATTGCTAGCAACCACAGGAGGCTGCTGAGGGGAGGACGGCTCATAATAATGGCTGGAAAGGAGTGAATGGAATGGTGTTTGATGTGTTCGATACCATTCCATTGATTCCATTCCAGCCATTACTATGAGCCTGTCCTCCCCAATTAAGGTGCCACCTGCCGCATGTGATAGTGACAGAATCACACATTAGTCTACTTCCCAAGCAAAGTAAATGTTTTGTCTCCTCGGCTATAGGTTATAGCGCAGCTTCTGATTGTCAAAGAGAGAAACTGAAGATATCCCATATGCTTCAGAGTCACGTCTTTCCCCGGCATTTTATGGTTTGTTTCTAGCATTACGGACTAAAGCGTCGTTATGGATCGCTTTATATAATGAGGTCCATTTTTTCTTTTAAAAATCTTAAGCTAACAAGGGGTAGGCCTATGCTTTTAGCCATTTTCTTTAACAAAAGCAACGATACCCTGAGATAGCCCTCAATTCGAGCCCTGGTTTTGACTGAACACACCAAGCCCTTCACTGACACTGAGATATTTAAGGAGTGCATGGTGACTGAAGGAATTGGCTGACAAAATCTATGGATAGTAGACTATAATTTCATCTGTCAAACAGGAAGAAATAGGCTCCAACAAAAAGCCCTCTTGTTGTTAGTAGCCTAAAATCAAATTAAAATGAAGACCGTTTAAATGAATTAGGCCTTCTCGAATTAGCCTACTTTCAGCACCGATGCTCTGTCCTTCTCCGCTGCTACCGCTTCATAGTAATGTATGTTATGTAAATTACTCAAAGATGGCTTACCGTGAGGTCAATAACTCTGATAAATAGCTTCATTATGGGTGACGAAACATATTGTTTTTATTAAAATCAATTATAACAGTAGGAGGCTTACCTCCGGTCCTCCTCCTCATCTTCCCTCTCAAACTGAACAGGACATCAGTTTGCCTAGTCCACGCGCACTGATATAGACGTTTTTGACAAACAAATAAATATTTTCAGAAGAAGCCTTTGACTTGCCTCCTGAAGTGCCACCGTACTCAGCATAGCCATTGGTTAGGCAGCACAAAAGGTATTACATCAGCAAGAGCAGGGCCGGCCCATGATTGTAATGCAGTGTAGCCTAGTTTTATATACACCATCCCAGCAGCGCAAAACACTTGGGAAGGAAGTACGCTTTCTTAGCAATATTACCTTGACCTCTGCTTCTCTGAGCATCATTTGATTGAGACCACACTACGCACACTTGATATAGCACGCCCGGCAGAGAATCATGGATGAGGGGCAGCATCGAGATATAATAAGCAACACATTTTTAGACACTGAGCAATATTTTTAATTTTTAATTTCACCTTTATTTAACCAGGTAAGCCAGTTGAGAACAAGTTCTCATTTACAACTGCGACCTTGCCAAGATAAAGCAAAGCAGTGCGATAAAAACAACAACACAGAGTTACATATGGGGTAAACAAAACATAAAGTCAAAAAATACAACAGAAAATATATATACAGTGTGTGCAAATGTAGCATAAGGCAATAAATAGGCTATAGTGCAAAATAATTACAATTAGTATTAACACTGGAATGATAGATGTGCAAGAGATGATGTGCAAATAGAGATACTGGGGTGCAAATGAGCAAAATAAATTACAGTATGGGGATGAGGTAGTTGGGTGGGCTAATTTTAGATGGGCTGTGTACAGGTGCAGTGATCGGTAAGGTGCTCTGACAACTGATGCTTAAAGTTAGTGAGGGAGATAAGAGTCTCCAGCTTCAGAGATTTTTGCAGTTCGTTCCAGTCATTGGCAGCAGAGAACTGGAAGGAATGGCAGCCAAATGAGGTGTTGGCTTTGGGGATGACCAGTGAGATATACCTGCTGGAGCGCATACTACGGGTGGGTGTTGCTATGGTGACCAATGAGCTAAGATAAGGCGGGGATTTGCCTAGCAGTGATTTATAGATGGCCTGGAGCCAGTGGGTTTGACGACGAACATGTAATGAGGACCAGCCAACAAGAGCGTACAGGTCACAGTGGTGGGTAGTATATGGGGCTTTGGAGACAAAACGGATGGCACTGTGATAGACTACATCCAATTTGCTGAGTAGAGTGCTGGAGGTTATTTTGTAAATGACATTGCTGAAGTCAAGGATCGGTAGGATAGTCAGTTTTACAAGGGCATGTTTGGCAGCATGAGTGAAGGAGGCTTTGATGCGAAATAGGAAGCCGATTCTAGATTTAACTTTGGATTGGAGATACTTAATGTGAGTCTGGAAGGAGAGTTTACAGTCTAACCAGACACCTAGGTATTTGTAGTTGTCCACATACTCTAGGTCAGACCCGTCGAGAGTAGTGATTCTAGTCGGGTGGGCGAGTGCCAGCAGTGTTTGATTGAAGAGCATGCATTTAATTTTACTTGTGTTTAAGTGCAGTTGGAGGCTATGGAAGGAGTGTTGTATGGCATTGAAGCTTGTTTGGAGGTTTGTTAACCAATGAAGGGCCACAAAACGGTGTCGTCTGCGTAGAGGTGGATCTGAGAATCACCAACAGCAAGAGCGACATCATTGATATACACAGAGAAAAGAGTCGGCCCAAGAATTGAACCCTGTGGCACCCCCATAGAGACTGCCATAGGTCCAGACAACAGGCCCTCCGATTTGACACATTGAACTCTATCTGAGAAGTAGTTGGTGAACCAGGCGAGGCAGTCATTTGAGAAACCAAGGCTATTTAGTCTGCCAATAATAATGCGGTGGTTGACAGAGTCAAAAGCCTTGGCCAGGTCGATGAAGACGGCTGCACAGTACTGTCTATTATTGATTGTGGTTATAATATCGTTTAGGACCTTGAGCGTGGCTGAGGTGCACCCATGACCAACTCGGAAACCGGATTGCATAGCGGAGAAGGTACGGTGTGATTCGAAATGGTCGGTAACTGTTTGTTAACAATAGGTAGGGCAGGATGGATATAGGTCTGTAACCGTTTGGATCTAGAGCGTCACCCCCTTTGAAGAGGGGGATGACCGCGGCAGCTTTCCAATCTCTGGGGATCTCAGACATTACGAAAGAGAGGTTGAACAGGCTAGTAATAGGGGTTGCGACAATTTCGGCGGCTAATTTTAAAAAGAAAGGGTCCAGATTGTCTAGCCCAGATGATTTGTAGGGGTCCAGATTTTGCAGCTCTTTCAGAACATCAGCTGTCTGAATTTGTGTGAAAGAGAAGGGGGGGGGGGTCCAGAGCTGGTGGCTGGGGTAGTGGTAGCCAGGTGGAAAGCATGGCGAGCTGTAGCAAAATGCTTGTTGAAATTCTCGATTATTGTAGATTTATCGGTGGTGATAGTGTTCCCTAGCCTCAGTGCAGTGGGCAGCTGGGAGGAGGTGCTCTTATTCTCCATGGACTTTACAGTGTCCCAAAACTTTTTGGAGTTAGTGCTACAGGATGCAAATTTCTGTTTTAGAAAAAGCTATCCTTTGCTTTCCTAACTGCTTGTGTATATTGTTTCCTAACTTCCCTGAAAAGTTGCATATTGCGGGGATGTTTTTGTGCTGTTCAAGGGCAGTCAAGTCTGAGGAGAACCAGGGGCTATATCTGTTCTTAGTTCTGATTTTTTTGAATGGGGCATGCTTATTTAAGATTGAGAGGAAAGCACTTTTAAAGAACAACCAGGCATCCTCTACTGACGGAATGAGATCGATATCCACCAGGATACCTGGGCCAGGTCAATTAGGAAGGCATGCTTGCTAAAGTGTTTTAGGGAGCGTTTGACAGTGATGGGGGTGGTCATTTGACCGCGGACCCGTTATGGACGCAGGCAATAAGGCAGTGATCGCTGAGATCCTGGTTGAAGACAGCGGAGGTGTATTTAGAGGGTAAGTTAGTCAGGATGATATCTATAAGGGTGCCCATGTTTACGGATTTAGGGTTGTACCTGGTAGGTTCCTTGATAATCTGTGTGAGATTGAGGGCATCTAGTTTGGATTGTAGGATGGCCGGGGTGTTAAGCATATCCCAGTCACCAAGCAGTACGAACTCTGAGGATAGATGGGGGGCAATCAATTCACATATGGTGTCCAGGGCAGATTTCCGGGCGTTGTAGAATAGATTCAGGGCATTATGTACAGACAAGGATATGGAAGGATATGAGTACAGTGGAGGTAAACCTAAGCATTGGGTAACAATGAAAGAGATAGCATCACTGGAGACACCGATTGAGCCGGTCTCCGCGTGTATGGGGGGTGGAACAAAGGAGCTATTTGAGGCAGTTTGAGAGGGATTTGGGGCTCTACAGTGAAATTGTATAATAAGAACTAACTGGAACAGCAATAGGCAAGGCACATTGACATGGGAGAGAGGCATAAAGCAATCACAGGTGTTATTCGAGAGAGCTAAGACAACAACTGGTAATGGCGATGAAAGTTTGGGCTGAGGCTAAACAGATAAACAGGACAGGGTACCGTGTAAAGGAACAGTCCAGCAGGCATCATCTGTGCAGCTGAGTGATCATAAGTGAACAGCAATGTGTGAGTCCGAGAGCAATTCGAATTGGTGCTATAGCACAGGCGAGCAGGAAGCACGGCTGTTGTTTGCGTGTGCTAGCGGGCCGGGGCTAGCAGATGGAACTTCATCGTAATGGATCGGCGGGGCTCCGTGTCGACTCTAGGAGGTCCCGTCCGGTTGACAGAGAGGTAGATAGCCGGGAGATTGGCCTGACTCGAGGCTAGCTCAAGGCTGATTAGCCAACAACAACATCCATTTGGTTGCAGCTAGCTAGTTGCGATGATCCGGTGTTAAAGGTCCAGTGATTCAGTGATTCCGGCAGAAAATCTGATGTTCTGGGTGAAAAACCGCTAACAGTGGCTAATAGCAAGTAGCTAGTTAGCTGGCTAGCTAGTTTCAACTGGAGATTCTAGATAAAAGGTACGTCAATAATATAATCCGTTCCACATTGAGTGAGGCGGGTTGCAGGAAAATATATTTAGTAGAAGGATGAAAGTGTGATAGGGAAATATGTACGAAAAAAAAATATATAAAAAAAAAAAGGCGGACACACAAGAGTACACGACCGCACTGCTACGCCATCTTGGACACATTTAATCGATTACAAATGACATGACCCTCACCCTCACTAAATCAAAAAATACTCAACCTTCCCCGTGACTGAAATTGAAAAAACATGACCCTCCCCCATTTTCCTCCGGGTAACAATTGTGTAAATTTCGACCACTCCATAATTTGATCTACAAAATCAGGCTGGCGAACTTGGTAATATAATCCCATAAAAAGGGTCTCATGATCATAATCTTTCTCACCCCGGACCTACACACCCGTACATTTAGGGTGGGCTAATAACATTACACATATCATTAACTTGATTAAATGCATAAATAACTTATTGAGGAAATAGTTTAAGTGAGCAGTAACCAAGAGAATGGGACCATTGGAGAAGGTATTCCAGTCACAATAACTTCTGTATTCACAAAGTATAGATTTTGATAAATGGTTGTTATTACATTTCCAATTAGTGCGCTCTTCTAAAAGCACCTTACAGGCCAGGTGTCTGTAAGGGTAATTTTCCTGATCAGAGGGGGTCGTGCGGTTTCCGGATGGAGAGTGCAATAACAGGTGCACAGGAAGTGTGTCCCTGATGAAAACAATGATTAACCCCGAATAATACTTTGTGAAGACATCCCCTTTCTCCCACCTCACTGGTAATGCACCGCTGTCAGACACAACCACAGTACATCATCAGTCCTCAAGGCCAACCCATCTTTCTCTGCTGACTGTGTGTTTGTGTGTGGAAGGATGCGTCTGTGTGTTTTCATGCGTGTTTGTTCATGTGCTTGTGTGTGTGTTTGTGTGTTGATGTGAGTTACCATTATCTATACCTGTTATAGACCGATGTGTATTTATTTGGACAGTGAAGATACAACTTTTAATTTGGCTCTATACTCCACCATTTTGGATTTGAGATAAAATGTTTAATATGAGGTGACAGTACACAATGTCACCTTTTATTTGAGGGTATTTTCTTATCTGTTTTACCGTTTAAATATTAAATCACTTTATGGATCTAGTCCCCCCATTTGAAGGTATCATAAGTATTTGGACAAATTAACATATGTGTGTTAAAGTAATACAAAGTTGAGTATTTGCCCCCATATTCCTAGTACACAATGTAATATATAATAATAATATGCCATTTAGCAGACGCTTTTATCTTAAGCGACTTAGAGTCATGCGTGCATACATTTTTACGTATGGGTGGTCCTGGGGATCGAACCCACTACCCTGGCGTTACAAGCGCCATGCTCTACCAATTGAGCTACAGAGGACTCACATTGAGCTTGTGATTCTACATTCTTGTCGGAGGCATTTGCTGTTTGCTTTGGTTGTGTTTCAGATTATTTTGTGCCCAATAAAAAATTAATGGTAAATAATGTATTGTATAATCTTGGAGTCAATTTGATTGAACACTTCCACATTCATGTAGATGCTACCATGATTACGGATAGTCATTAATGAATCGTGAATAATGATGAGGAAGAAAGTTAAAGAGGCATATATATCATACCCTAAGAAATGCTAACCTCTCACCATTTCCAATAAAAAAAATTTGGGGGGTATGATATTCATACCTCTGTAACTTTCTCACTTTTCTCAATTTAATACACATATAAGTGAATTTGTCCAAATACTTATGACACACACAAAAAAATGGTAGTTTAAAACCAACCCAATTTGGATTATTTGGTAAATATTGGACAGAACACACGCTGTGTTATTTTGACCCAGCCAGCTGGGTTGTGTGAATAACCAAACAAGTTGGGTTGTTGGGATTACCCAAACATGGGTTAATTTAACCATCAATTGGGTATTTCTGACTCTCATTCTGGGTTGACCCAGCAGCTGTGTCTTTTTGAACGTAATCCTTATGTTATTTTCAGGAGGCGTGGTTTTCAGGAGGTGTGGCTTTCAGATAGATCTTATTGGCCACCTGTGAGAGTAAATGTAATTGCTGTTCATGTTATTTTTACATACTGCGAATTCATATTTTCCTTTTTTTGTGTGGATTTTACACATTCTTCTATAATATTACAATTATTTCTGACATATTATACAATGGGTGGGTCTAATCCTGAATGCTGATTGGTTAAAACATTCCAGCTGGTGTCTATTCCACAAGTTACCACGACTAAATCTATGGTGTTAAAATGTCTATTTACTCTGTTCTATCTGACTGTGCAATCCACTGTCTCATCAGCCCAGCCAGGCAATTTATAAACTTGATCTCCACTATAAAAAGCATGTAGACATTTTCTCACATTTCTTTTAGACTAACATTTAGTTTTCAACAGCAGAGATTTGTATAAACCTTGTTGTCTGTCTCTCCGACATTTGCAACATTGTTTCAATATTCAAATTCTATCTCCAACTGTCCCATAGTAATGAACGTGTCGGGAGTTGGGACGAGACAGACAGGCAGGCAGCATTTCTCAACCAGTCGATATCATGAATCATCTGGCATCATTTTCATGGATATATACAAAGAAATGTCAATTGAAAAAAGGTCAAACGAAACGAAGTGCAGCTAGTTTGCAGTCTTTCCAGCTTCAGTTTGAAGTGATTGTGTTAGCTGTTATTGGCTAGCTCATCTGAACAACAGTGTCCTGACGTGAGAGCACATTTTCTATGCCAGGCGAAATCACGCCTCAATAGCTCATTGTTATGGATGTATCCAAATAAATTTCACTAGGAAACAACTTAAACAAATGCAAATGCACTACTGTTGTTATTCGAGCTGCACTGTTTGACATGACTGTAAATTAGCCGTAGTTGGCTAGCTAACAAACAAGGGATAAGAACGTTGCCAGCCAGTATGGCAATGGGACATTTAGAACGAACGACTGGGTCACGTCCATAGATACAGAACAAAAAGACTGAACGACTGGGTCGCGTCTCTGGCAACCGAACCGATAGAACGAACGACCAGCCGGCTTGGGTAGCAACCCTAGATTTGTGTTGGGACTATATCTTGTGGAAGGATGAAACAGTATGAATAAATGAATCAATTTTTATTTTTTTAATGAAAATATGTTGGTAACCCGTTGTATAAAAGTGATAATGCCCTCGAAGCCGGTGTTTGGAGGATATATTGGCACAGTTTGCCAGCGTAAGACGAAGTCGAGGGCCTAACATCCGTGCCAATATGTCCTCCAAACACTGGCTTCTCGGGCATTATCACTTAATTCTAATAAGGTATGCCACCTTATTGTATTCCAACAATGGGATTTACATAGACTTTTAGGAAACTCACACACTTCTGTAAGCCTAATTGAGCCTACAAAAATGTATATGTTTGACCTTAATAAGTGAAAACTATACAACAGAACAGATAAACAAGAATTACATTTACTCTCATGGGGTGGCTAAAAAGAGCTATCTGAAAGCCACGCCCCTACTAAACTACGCCTCCAGTCTACTGATCTGACCCGCTGGGTCATATCTCAATAACGCCCAGGACCAATAACCCAGCACCCATCATCAATAACCCAGCACCCATCATCAATAACCCAGCACCCGTCATCAATAACCCAGCACCCATCATCAATAACCCAGCACCCATCATCAATAACCCAGCACCCGTCATCAATAACAGAGCAGTTTTTAAAGAAAATAACCCAACTAGCTGACCCAACGCCTGCTACCCAGCTGTTAGGTCAACTAAACAACACAGCATTTCTTTGAGTTAACCTTCAAAT